>NW_022603373.1:0-22500 GCF_008692095.1 Etheostoma spectabile
TGGAGTCCTCCGAAACAGAACAACTCGTCCGTTAGTGAACTTGAAGTCATAACCTGGTCTCTGAAATACTTCTCACACGCGGCAAAGCACCTGGGTTGACCTGGAAGGAAAAACACACAAGACACACACACACACACCACACACACACACACAAGACACCACACACACAAAACCAGACACACACACACACAGACACACAACACACAGACACACACACAGAGACACACACACACACACACACACACACAGACACAACACAGACACACACACACACACACACAGACACACACAGACACACCACACACAGACACACACACACACACAACATTACTAAGAGGTGAACACAGAAACATGGAGGCACACAACTGATCTCTCTGATCATCACATGACTCTTCGGTTCCTACCAGAGGAGAAGAGAAGAAGGAGGAGTAGAGTAGATGGAGGAGAGCTTCCTCCGTGCAGCGGGGCAGCGAGCTCCCCTCATACAGGAAGTAGTCCAAAGAGGCAGGAAGTAGCCGGGGGCAGGGGCGGAGCAGCGCCGACCCGACCCCCATGTTGGGTAAACACTGACACTGTCCGTCCTCTGGAGAACACTGGGACAGGAAGTAAAGAATGAGATTAGTTAGGATTTCGTTATCTGGTATTAATAGTTGATTATTGATAATAATTCATTAATTAATAAATAATTAATAGTTGAGACCATATGGGATTTTAGGATGTGGAACTTAAACCGACCTGATCTTTACTCAGCATTCACTCTTTAAACTTTAAAAGCTGAATAAAATCAGGGAAAACATACGTGGTGCTGTAAGCCCTCACATCGCAGTCGCACGGCGCAACACCTAACACAGAGTTTCCCAAACCCAGAAACCTCCTGAATACGGAAACACATCAGTCAGGATCATAACGGAGTCATAATGGCGTCAGAGGAGCGTCATAACAGAGTCACAACAGAGTCATAAACAGGAATCATAACGGAGTCAAACGGAGTCATAACAGAGTCATAACCAGAGTCATAAACAGAGTCATAACAGAGTCAAACGGAGTAATAACGGAGTCACAACAGAGTCATAAACAGAGTCATAACAGAGTCATAAACAGAGTCATAACGAAAAGTCATAACAGTGTCACAACAGAGTCACAAACAGAGTCATAACAGAGTCATAACAGAGTCATAAACAGAGTTAACGGAGTCATAACAGAGTCACAACGGAGTCACAAACGGAGAGTCATAACAGAGTCATAACAGAGTCATAAACAGAGTCATACGGAGTCACAGAGTCACAACAAGTCCAACGAGTCATAACAGAGTCACAACGGAGTCATAACAGTGTCACAACAGAGTCATAAACAGAGTCATAACGGAGTCATAACAGAGTCACAAAAGAGTCATAAACAGAGTCATAACGGAGTCACACGTGTCACAACAGAGTCACAACGGAGTCACAAACGGAGTCATAACGGAGTCATAACGGAGTCACAAACAGAGTCATAACGGAGTCACAAACAGAGTCATAACGGAGTCACAAACAGAGTCATAACTGAGTCACAACGGAGTCACAAACGGAGTCATAACAGAGTCTATAACAGAGTCATAAACAGAGTCATAACGGAGTCACAACAGAGTCACAAACGGAGTCATAACAGAGTCACAACGGAGCACAACAGTGTCACAACAGAGTCATAAACAGAGTCATAACGGAGTCATAACAGAGTCACAAAAGAGTCATAAACAGAGTCATAACGGAGTCACAAAACGAGTCATAACGGAGTCACAAACAGAGTCATAACGGAGTCATAACTGAGTCACAACGGAGTCACAACAGAGTCATAACGGATTGATTGATTTGTTAAAATGAAAACTACCAGACATCGATCACACAGCGGTCCCATTGCCAAATGGTCACATTCACAACTTCCTGTCAGCTGATCACAAGACCCAACACTTCCCAAAAAATGACACCTGCACACTGAAACACACACAGAAATATGATGTTAGATGTTATATATAGAATACTGGATACTAGTATAGTTCAACTACACATGTAGACAACTTACAAGGAACAGATGTATGGCTAAAGGCAAGAACACAAGGCTGAATAAAGGTCAAACGTTGAACTAAGTTGCACATGTAAAAACTAGAGCTGGGCAGCAATTAAAATTTAATCGCATAATTTCCCCGATTATTGCAATTAACCCTTAATCGCAAAATGAAATAATGAATTCAAAGTAATGTATATAGTGCAATTTTTTTTAATGTTCTGCCATATGAACAAAAGTGCCGTAACATTTGTTCTGCAAAAACTTACCAGCATTTTGTTTATAAAGTAGCAGTATAATAAATATTTAGTGTCCATCTCAACTTAAAGAATGTATTTATCACGTCCAGAAATGGATTCATCTGATTGGAATGTTTGCTAAGCAACTTCTTATGTCCACGCCCTTCTTATGTCCATGTCCTTCTTATGTCCACGTCCTTTTGTTGTTACACTAACTCTGCAGCACTTACTGGACTGGGTTTAGAGTCCCACAACTTTATGCACTTCGCAAGGACACGCGCTGTTAAGCAGAGACACTGAGGGACACTGTCAAATGCGCTGTTAAGCAGAGACACTGTGACAGGACGCTGGAGACACAAAGCAGGGGACATGATCAGAAGGCAGAAGGCTCGCAGCAGCGATCAGATTTCGTATCTATTCGTACTATCCGTCCTAACTGCGGGGACTTTATTTGACACATTCCACTGCTGTGCAACTTCAATAAAGTGTCCCGCGCATATCTCAGCATAGTGTCTGTCCTCTGTTTTCAGTCCAATCAGAGCACGTGAATGCAGCGCCCACTGTTCATCAGTATAATGCACTGGAACTCCGAGATAATTCTGGTTACCCAGTGAGTCCAGTATAGTCCCCAGTCAGTCCAGTAGTCCCCAGTGAGTCCAGTATAGTCCCCAGTCAGTCCAGTAGTCCCCAGTGAGTCCAGTATAGTCCCCAGTGAGTCCAGTATAGTCCCAGTCAGTCCAGTATAGTCCCCAGTGAGTCCGGTAGTCCCCAGTGAGTCCAGTATAGTCCCCAGTGAGTCAGTATAGTCCCCAGTCAGTCCAGTATAGTCCCCAGTGAGTCCAGTATAGTCCCCAGTGAGTCCAGTATAGTCCCCAGTCAGTCCAGTAGTCCCCAGTGAGTCCGGTAGTCCCCAGTGAGTCCAGGGTAGTCCCCAGTGAGTCCAGGGTAGTCCCCAGTGAGTCCAGTAGTCCCCAGTGAGAGAAACAGCAGGTGCATGTTGTAGCATGGTCGCTTTTGCAGTCCTCTCATTTTTATACAACTCGTGTATCTTCTTGTGATGGTGCGTGTTGGGGGACTCTCGTACCTGCCGTCGTTGTTGCGTCGTTGTCCTCCACCAAACCAATGTCCTCCACCGCCCTAATGAGCCTGCAGTCTGTAGCTGTCCACGTCGCTATGGCATTTGTTAGAGTCTCTTGCTTTTGTTTATCTATACTTACCCACACGCTGCATCTAACATAGTCTGCTGAAGCCCGCCCACTGTGGTTTATCTCTACCCCCCCCCACGCTGCATCTAACGTAGTCTGAAGCCCCGCCCACTGTGTGTTTATCTCTACCCCCCCCCACGCTGCATCTAACGTAGTCTGAAGCCCGCCACAGTGTGTGTTGTTGAATGATTTGCTGGTATTAACTGTCAAGGTGATATTTTAGACAGGAAGTACTCCGGTGATAAGAAAACTCAACTTTGCAGTATTTACAAAGCCTGTGAGCAACAAACTTTTACAATAATAAAGAAATAATAAAAACTGCGTTAACGGGCAATAAAAGAATTGTCGGCGTTAATTAATTAGTTAACGCGATAATAACGCGTTAACTTGCCCAGCCCTAGTAAAAACATTAAAAAGTGTATGCATAGACGTAGATATAAGACACTGTCCTCCCACAAAAAATGCCTAAATAAGTTGTTTCCACAAGCAGCCAAGTAGACGCAGCCAGCTGAGGACGTGCGTAAGGAAAAGTGGCACAGCAGCCGTAGTTAAGTATAAGTAATAAAACTAACAAACAGTAGCCCACTCCTGATTCAGGTTCATGTTCTTGTGACGAACTGGAGCCTCCAATCACAGCCAGTCATGTCAGAGGTCTTTAACATGAACATGAAGCTTCTCTGCGTCACTGCTCTTTGTTCAATAAAGGTTAAAAAGGTTGAATCAAAGTGATTCTTACCCTGACAGCCGGTGGGATTGTCCTGTGTCAGATTGAAGAAGCCGTGTTTACAGCGATCACAACGTTGACCCTCCACGTTTTCTTTACAGACGCAATGGCCACTCAGGGCGTCACAGAGACCGCCGTCCTGAGAACCTGCCGGGTCGCAGTCACACGCTGAAACAAAACACGATGGAAGTTATGAATAAGACTGTTCTCTACGTCTCTATGACCGTCACTAATCTAAGTAATGAATAAGGCTGTTCTCTACGTCTCTATGACCGTCACTACAGTCGTAACAGAATGAGAGTTTTACTTCCACCAGTTCTCAAGTCATAAACACATGCTCATGATGTTAACTGTAAAATCTGGATGTGGGCCAGCCTTATTCCCCCCTTGTCAATAAAACCTGGACCAGGGTGAGTCAACCTCTTGTCAATAAAACCTGGGTCAAGGTGAGTCGGTCTCTTGTACATAAATTGGGGTTTTAAAACACACACACACACACACACACACACACACACAACACACACACACACACACAGTAAATGAATGACCGCAGTTGAAACGTACGTATGCAGCCGTGTGGGTCGTCGGCCGCTCTCTGTGGATCTCGATACAGGAAGGGTCGGCATTGGTCACACTGAGGCCCTGTCCTGTCATGACGACAGTCGTCACAGATACCGCCGCTGATGCTGCCCGTTGCTTGGAAACGAGCCGAGTCAAAGTGACACGAGTCTGAGTGACCGTGACAGTTACACCCTAAAAGAGTAAAAGGGAAACACCAGGGCATGATTAGGAACAGAAAGGAGATTTACAACTGCCTGGTTTATGTTTTGTATCAAAGCTTTCAGTCCTGCAGATGTTTTATATCAACATAAAGAAGGGGTTCTGGTTTACTCCTGCAGATGTTGGCGTTGTTTTCTCCTCCAGGCCTCCAGGGGGAGTCGTGGTGAAAGTCCTGACATTTCTCACAGTTATCTCCGGCTGTGTTGTGCTGACAACCACATCGACCTTGAACCTGAGCAACAGAAATCACCTGGTGTGGTGAGTTGAACATGTTTATCCACACAGAAACAGTATGATTAGTATTTATCTATTTTCCCATCTGTGAACCGAGAAAGATGTCTCAGGACATTTGTATCCAATGTCACTGATGGTAGGTCAGAGTAAAGTACATTTGGAGAAAATGTGCAGAAATCAAGACTAAAGATTAAACCAGGGTCCTGAACTCTTGCCTCACAATGAACATTTAAATGGTTAATGCAGCATTGTCTAAGTAAATGAGCCTGCATTCATTTTAAAGTTAATGTTCTTACTGTATATGTTGTAGTTTTACTGAAAAATGTCAGGTCAGCTGACCGGATCAGAAACGCTTTGGGTCAGCTGACCGGATCAGAAACCCTTCAGGTCAGCTGACCGGATCAGAAACGCTTTGGGTCAGCTGACCGGATCAGAAACCCTTCAGGTCAGCTGACCGGATCAGAAACCCTTCAGGTCAGCTGACCGGATCAGAAACCCTTCAGGTCAGCTGACCGGATCAGAAACCCTTCAGGTCAGCTGATTGGATCAGAAACCCTTCAGGTCAACTGATTGGATCAGAAACCCTTCAGGTCAACTGATTGGATCAGAAGCCCTTCAAGTCAGCTGATCGGATCAGAAGCCCTTCATGTCAGATGATCGGCTCAGAAAACCTTTAGGTCAGATGTTCGGATCAGAAACCCTTCCAGTCCGTACCATGGCAGTCATGGTAAAGACACTCCCTTGTCCTCCGTCCACAGGCGTACATTGGCTGGCGTGTCCGTGACAGAAGCAGCTTCCTCGGACCACCATGTTGTAAAGAGCGTAGTAATATTTGTCCTGAGGGTTCCTGCGTCTTCGCCCCAGCACCGTGTCGCCCAACATGAACAGACGAGTGAAGTTCACACGGATATTTGTCAAGGTGATCAGATCTGGGGACAAAGGTTAGAAAACATGTCCTTTCTCTTTGTCAGAATTGTTTAACACACAGTGGAGAGCCAATCAGAGAGCTGTATTCTCTGGTGTAATGTCACCTGACCTTGGATGTGTGGTGCGTTCAGGTTTTCTATTTCAAACACAGGATCAAGAGCTTTCAGCACAACCTGATGGACAAACACAATAAAACACATTCTGAATACAATACACATTTCAAAACACACACACATAAAACATTTCTAAAAGAAGTGGTACGAATGAACAACAACTGTAATTTAATGTGTCTTTAATGTGTTTTTTTTGTTCTTAATTTAAATCTCCCACTTTCTCGTGAAGATTAGATTAGATGATACTTTATTCATCCCACAGTGGGGAAATTTCTTTGTTACAGCAGCAATTCTCTACAATGAAAGAAAAAACAAACAAACAAGTACACACACAAGAAAAACAGGTAAACAACAGACAATGTGCAGAAAGGTAGACTGAAGCAAAGTGAAGTAAGGTAAGGTAAAGTAAAGTAAAGTAAAGTAAAGTGAAGTGAAGTGAAGTGAAGTGGCGTCACATGAGGTATTGTGAAGTAAAGTGCAGTTGCCATGGTACAAGCAAACAATATTGCAGTGTTGTAAGTGACGCTAAAATTAAGTTGAATATTTAATTAAAGTGATAATGCGAAATCAGGTAACCATAATATAGTTATTTTTACCTGTGACCATAAATAGTATTGAAAAAGTAAGTACTTGTAATGGAAAAATATAAATACAGATAAAGTTATACAGAGTGTGTGGATTAAATGAAAAACAATAACAGAAACTACAACACTATCAGGTGGTGCAGGCGTTGTAGAGTCTGACAGAGACCGGGATGAAGGACCTGCGGTACCTCTCCTTCTTACACCAGGGGGGTATCAGTCTGCTGCTGAAGGAGCTGCTCAGGGACCCCACAGTGTCATGTGGGGGGGGGGGGGGGTATCAGTCTGCTGCTGAAGGAGCTGCTCAGGGACCCCACAGTGTCATGTAGGGGGAGGGGGGTGGGTTTATCAGTCTGCTGCTGAAGGAGCTGCTCAGGGACCCCACAGTGTCATGTAGGGGGTGAGAGTTGTTGTCCATGATGGATGTCAGCTTAGCTAACATCCTCCTCTCCCCTACTTCCTCTATGGGTCCAGAGGACAGTCCAGGACAGAGCTCGCTCTCCTGATCAGTCTATTGAGTCTGCTCCTGTCCCGGTCCGATCTGCCCCCCCTCCAGCAGACCACAGCATAAAGGATGGCAGAGGCCACCACAGAGTCATAAAAAGTCCTGAGGAGAGTCCTGCATACTCCAAAGGACCTGAGTCTCCTCAGCAGATGGAGGCGACTCTGGCCCTTCTTGTAGAGTGCTTGGGTGTTATCAGTCCAGTTCAGTTTATTGTTTAGGTGAACACCCAGGAATTTTTAGCTCTCCACTACATCAATGTCCAATCCCTGGATGCTCACCGGTGAGAATTGGGATGTTTTCCTCCGAAAGTCAACAATCATCTCCTTTGTCTTGCTGGTGTTGAGCTGAAGCTGGTTGAGCTCACACCAGCTGACAAAGTCCCTGATGACCATCCTGTATTCCAGATTGGTCCCCTCAGAAACACAACCAACAACGGCTGTGTCATCGGAGAACTTCTGGATGTGGCAGTGGGTGGTGTTGTGCATGAAGTCTGAGGTATAGAGGGTGAAAAGGAAGGGGGAGAGCACCTTACCCTGAGGGGCTCCTGTGCTGCAGTGCACCACGTCAGACACACAGTGATGGAGCCTCACATACTGTGGTGAAGAAGTTTTTAATCTCTGGTTTGATAGAATTTGGCTCAGTCAACAATGTACAACAGGACCCCAGTGTTAAAAGTGACAGGAAAAGGTCCTGACGATGTTAACGATGACTGAGAACATTTGACAGCATGAATGTTGTGGTGTGTTTTGATGTGTGTATTTCTGCATACTAGGGTCCACAAACAGAGTCTCTGTGTCAGATACTGGGTCTGACTGGAAAGATGACACTCTGGATTCAAAAAGCCAAATTATTTTCATGTGTGATGATTTAAGTCCCTAAACGAGCCACTTCATAGTAGACACAAACTAGAGACTTAAGACATCCAGAGGATGTCTGGCTGAAACTTAACAGACATACACTAGAGACCGAGGACATCCAGAGGCTGTCTGGCTGAAAATTAACAGACATACACTAGAGACTGAGGACATCCAGAGGATGTCTGGCTGAAACTTAACAGACATACACTAGAGACGAGGACATCCAGAGGCTGTCTGGCTGAAAATTAACAGACATACACTAGAGACCGAGGACATCCAGAGGCTGTCTGGCTGAAAATTAACAGACATACACTAGAGACTGAGGACATCCAGAGGATGTAAGGCTGAAAATTAACAGACATACACTAGAGACTGAGGACATCCAGAGGCTGTCTGGCTGAAAATTAACAGACATACACTAGAGACCGAGGACATCCAGAGGCTGTCTGGCTGAAAATTAACAGACATACACTAGAGACCGAAGACATCCAGAGGATGTCTGGCTGAAATATGAGGTGCCAAATATAAAGATAAAAGCAATAAAATAAAAATGAAATAAATAGAAATAAAAGAAAACTAAAATGTACTGCCAGCATACGGTGGCAGTGCCTCCCCTCTGTCTCATGTGAATGAGACAGAGGGGAGGCCTGTCTAATAGATAGATAGATAGCTTTATTATCATTACACATGTACAGGTACAAGGCAACAAAATACCGTTTGGAGAAAGCCTCTGGCCAAAGCTATTTCAAGCACCGCCACACGCACTCTCTGAAAAGGATTTATGCAGACAGCAACATGGTACAGCAACATAATATACAATACAACATCACAACGTAATGCACAAGACAACACAGTTAATGTGGACACATGAAGGAATTTTTTGAGGTGGCATTGAGAGGGTGCGAGAAAAACACAAAATTGAGGCAGACAGACAGATACGGGGCGGGATGGGGGGGGGGGAAGTGTATGTGTGTGTGTGAGATAATGAGTTATGTGTGCGAATGTGAGCGTCAGACTGTCTGTGTTGTTAAAAGCTCAGTTCATCGGCGTGACCTCTAAGAGATAACCAGTGCACAGGACGAGACACAAGGCCAGCTACGAGCTAATTTCCTGCTCGGGTTAAGGGTGGTGGGGAGGGTAGTTGATCAGTTGCAGTCCAATTTAGGTTAACTCTGTAGAATTTGTTCGAATCAATGTCCTTCACGCAATTGTTATCAACCTCAGCGACATACAAGCATCCATATCACGTAGTGATTTTTGCAGTCCATCTACCTTTTCTGCCAGACCGGTGGCTACACGAAGCAAATCCGACTGGGCCCTGATGGCATTTATCCCCTTCTGCGCTTCCACGGTCCGGTCTGAGATGTTGCGAGACAGTTCACTGGACTGGTCAGCCCTCAGATGTAAAACCTTCATCCTCTCAATCACTCCGTGTAGGCACTCTTTAAGTTCCCCAGACAGCTTGTGGGTAAATTTGCTGGCGGCTATCTTACCAATTTTACAATTGGTCAGTGAGACCCAAAGGCCGATGATCAGGAGCCCCACCAACAGAATTCCAATTATCCAAATATTGGATAATCTTCAACTTCCTCCATAGTTAGAACGTCCAGGCAGACCGCTTGCCAATTCGCCAGGAATCGCGAGCATAACCTGCAGGGAACGTTCCACTCGGACATGACGGCTCCCCCGGAGAAGCATGTTTGGGTGAAAAAAATCTTGTCAATAGCACTAAGTGACCAGTTAACCAATTCCATTTCGACTGTTCCAGGAAAACTGCAGGCAGGGAACAAAGAGAAAAGAGAAAAAGTTCCACAAGACAGGGTAGACAGACTGGGAAGGAGTCAAGCTAAGATAAGAGGGGAGAGGAGGAAAAACACATCTGCTCTCACCAGAAGCAGGAAGAAGAGACAGAGGGGAGGCCTGTCTAATGTACAGAAGCAGGCCATTCCAATGTTTTGGACCCAAAACCCAAACGCCTGATCCCCCCTGAGCTTCAGCCTAGCTTTGGGCACCGTCGGGAGCAACTGGTCAGCCTACCTGACAGATCGGCTGGGGGTGAAGGGGTGCAGCAGCTCAGAGAAGTAAGAAGGGGCAAGGCCATTGAAGACTTTAAAGCAAATGAAAGAATTTCAAAATGAATCCTCAAATGGATGGGCAGCCAGTGAAGTGTTTAAAAAAGTCTGAACCCTTGTGTTGACCATTGGATCACGGGGATCCGTGCAGTTTATTTGACTTTTTGCAATGGCCGTCGGGTCCCAGGGACCCACGCTTGTTTAATTTCATGTCATGTCTACTACCGCAGACATGGCCCTGCGGGTCCCGGGAAACCTGGCCCGTATTCTATAGTATTTCAATTCTACCGTGGCCTCGTCCTTCGGGTCTCCATGTTCTGGGCCAGTATTATATATTAGTTCTTTGTCTTCTACCGCACCTTCAGCCTTTGGGTCTCGGGGATCCGTCCTGCATTCGACTGTATTTTTCCACTACCCGGCATCAGCTTTCAGGTCTCTGGGACCCGTCCTATATTAGACTGTATTTCACTACTACAGGCCTTCAGGTCTATGGGACCTGGGACAGAATGCAATTGTATTTCTCTATTACCACAGCATCGGCCTTGGGTCTCTGGGACCCGTCCTGTATTTGACTGTATTTTTCCATTATCGCGACACCGGCATTCGGGTCCCTGCGAAACGTACTGTATTTCAACGTATTTCACTTCTACCGCGGCCTCATCCTTTGGGTCTCCAGGACGCGGGCCAGTTTTCTACAGTATTTCTTTCTCTTCTACCAAAGCATCGGCCTTTAGGTCTCTGGGACCCAGCCTGCATTTTGACTGTATTTCACTACTACGGGACAAAATTTGATTGTATTTCTCTATTGCCGAAGCTTGACCGAGAGCGCAGACGCTGCCCGGCAGGTAAAATACACACCGTGTGCGGCTGCTGCTAGAGATACATCTGCGGGAGCTGCACGCAGGCCTACTGCGCTGAATGCGTGAGACCGTAGCCACTTGGGTCACGGGTAGCGTCAACCAATATAACCCATAACTCTGGCAGAGTTACGCTGCAAAAACCAAAAACAAACGAGCGGCGGATAAACAGACGTGTTGGGAGTGGCTCCCGCAAAGACAACAAGAAACTGAAATGAATTAAAATGCACCTTGAATCTATTCTGAATAAAAACCCTTTGGGATACTTGTGTTGTGTGAGATGTGACTAGAAATTCAATTCAAGGAGTCTTTATTATCCTCGAGGGGCACTTTGTTGTGCAGCAGCATGTAACATAAATAACACCCAGGTTATACAAGACAACAGCCATACATCTAGAAACAAAAAAAATACGTACTACACAGAAGACCACACCTCACATTGACTTATTATGAAAGCCTATAGCAGCAGGGACAACAGAGTTTTTGTGTCTGTTTGTCCTGCATATAGGCTTCAGACTGAATCTGCTGCCAGATGGCAACAAGATGCAGCAGCTGTTCAGGGGGTGACTGGGGTCGGCCCGGACTGACTGGGCCTTCTTGAGAGACCTTGTCTCATAGACAGAGTTTAAATCAGTCAGAGGGTTTTGGGAAATCTTGCCACACACCTTAACTATATATTGCAGCTTGTTCTTGTTTTTAAGCGTGAGGGACCCAAACCAACTCACAACATACAATGTAAGTAAGCTAAAAAACCAAAATAAACCAGGGCAGTTGACCTGAAATTATACACATGAAGTCCCCGGGACCCAGAGCAACTGAACAAGTCCCCGCAACATGAAGGACAATACAAAGGTTAAGGAAATGTAAAATTATAGTGAGGTTGCAAACTCACTATTTACAAGATGTAGAGCCAACGTGGGAAATCTACACAACCTTATTTGTTGATAACATATAGTATTACCACAAAGGTCACAGGAAGTGCTTTTATTCTAAAGGAGCCTACACACACGTCTGTTATCTTGAATGATGAGATGACCATGAGATGGCATGCTGACATTTGGTCACTTTCTTGTTGCAGCATATCGAGCAGTGAATGTTCACATGAAAAAACATTTGAAGCCACGACACTATAAGTGGTGTGTGTGTGTGTGTGTGTGCGTGTGTGTGTATTGGCGAGTGTGTTACCTCTCCATCAGTGGATGGATCTGAACCAGAGTACCTGCTGTCACAGACCACGTCGTCAACGCTTTTGGCCGGCTGATCTGACACTGAAGGGAAATGAAGCAAACAGTCTTCTGCAAAATAACGAAAAACTTTCCAGCTTCGTCCAAAATCCTTCGATCGCTCCACCAACATGGCCGCCGGACGGAAACTCTGCAGACAGGACATGACAGCAGACACGATTTCTTTTCTATATTGGTTCACATGTTCCTTAATTTCCTTTGGAATTAATAAAATGTTTATTTATCTACTGTTGCAAGGACCATGTGATGTCAAACAACCCATTTTATACACACTTTTAGTTGATTAGTTTTAGTCTAGTTTATGAGTACTTAATCTACAGGACAATCATTTTCTCTGTAAGGACTGAAATAATCAGCTGTGAGGTCTAAACCATCCGAGGTAGACTGACTACGAGCTGTGATGCTGTAAAACCAAGAAGATACAAAACTCTTTATATCTGCATTTAATGACATGTTAACGGAGATACTGAATGGGAAAAATCACTTTGAGAATCAGAGGAAAAGGGGCGCTCGCTGCTCAATAAGATAACAAGAAGACACAGAAAGTGGGAGAGGATCAGTACACCTGACTCCTGAAACCGTCAAAAAGAAAGCGTCAGCCAATCAGAGTTAGAGAAGTACGTTAGCCTGTTGTCCTCTAAGAATCCTTTCCTCTTTGATAAAGCTTATAGTTAGGGCTGGCTCAGGACAGTCCTGAATCATCCCTTAGTCACGAAAAGAGATAACTGTTGTTGTGATTAAGCACTATATAAATACAATTGAATTCTCTCTCTCTCTGTCTCATATCTACCTCCTCTACACAGGGGGATGGTTATGTCTCTCTCTCTCTCTCTCTCTCCCTCCCTCTCTCATCCACCTTCTCTAGACAGAGGGATGGATCTCTCTCTCTCTCTCTCTCTCTCTCTCTTCCCATCTCTTCTAGACAGAGGGATGGGATCCGGTTGGGGAGAGTTCTAGCCTGACCAGGCTCCTCTCTTTACCCTGTCTCTCTTAGTTATGCTGTAATAGTTTTTGACAGCTGGGGACTTCCTTTGACACACTGAGCTCCTCTCTGCTCTATCTTTCTATCTTTCCATTTGTGTGCATCCATGTCTCAGAAATGCTTGTTACTAACCTAGTTACTAACCTAGTTACTAACCTAGCTCTGGGGAGTCACTCCCCGGAGTCCTTATGTTCTTTTTCCCCAGCATGTTTCATCGGATCAGGGAGGCTCCAAAATCATGGTAGCAGCTGTCGCCATGGTCCCGCTACACGTCCTGCTACGTCCTGCTACGTCCTGCTACGTCCTGCTGTGCCTTGTAATGCCCACAGTGCCCTGCTATGCCATGAAATACTACAAAGAACTACTACAAACTACTATTTTTGTGACTGTTATTTCCACTCTTCATTAACCCCAACCGGTCGTCAGACACTGCCTCCCAAGAGCCTGGGTCTGGTCCTGGGTCTGGGTCTGTCCCAGGTTTCTGCCTAAAAGGAAGTCTTTCCTCTCCACTGTGGCCCTGTTGCTGCTCTGGAGGAAACTACTAGAACTGTTGGGTCCTTGTAAATCCTGGAGTGTGGTCTAGACCTGCTCTATCTGTAATGGGTCTCCAGATAACGCTTGTTATGAATTGATACTATAAATAAAATTGAATAGAAAATTTAATCTGGAAGGTGTGTGTGTGTGTCTGTGTGTGTGTGTGTGTTTGGTGGCTCACCTTGAAGGTGAGGACCAGGTGACTGAACTGGAACACGGTCTCCAGATCCAGCTGAATGCTGACCTCATGAACTCCTGCAGACAACACAGCGCTTTAGTTACTTATGTATGTATATATATATATATATATATATATATATATATATATATATATATATATATAAATATAGAGCTGTGAGTTTGTCACGCTTCCTGTGATGGTTGGCTGAGAGGAAGAAACACTTAAACATACTCTGCTTGGACATTTTAAAACGAACCATTCTCAGACTGCCACCATTTCATTTTCCTTTCAGGGTCAAAGGTCGTAATGACGTTCTCGATGCGGTGGCTGTTAGGGTTGCTATGGAGATTGTACGGCAGCTGAGAGTCACATGTGAAACATTTCTCTTCTCCTGAAGGAAGAGAACAAATATTCAACGTGATTCTTAATCACTAACATCCTAAACTGTCGAAGTCTCATTTTCTTCAGCAGTCTGATTATTTAACCCATTTTAATGCAAGATAACTTTTTTAATCATGAACTTTTGTTTTTATTATTGGTCAGTGATCTGATTCCTTCTGCAGCTGCTGAACTGTTGTAAAAATCCCATTTCATGCAGTAACTTTCTCTACTCTGTAGAAATTTAGAATGGGTTTGTTTTTTTCTCTACTGAACAGTTTTTAAAGAAACACGTCTGTGAGAGAATGAAGATCGAATGGAATGAAGAGAGGAAAATGCAGTCATGAGGAAAAGTGATGCTCAGGGTGGAAATAACAGCACTGGATAATAAAGTGACAGATCAGAACATGTTTCAGTTTGAAAGTCTGAGTACGAGCCAGAAACAGTCAATCAGAAAAAGAGAAAACAAGTTTTCAGAAAGAGAACAGAGTTTACCTGCACTGAAAGACAGAATCCTTTACCTTGGCATGATCTGCCCTCACCTGCGTATAAGGCAGTGCATTCTAATCAACAGCTTGTATCTAACGAGTTATGCACATCAATTATAAGATGCACTGAAAGACAGAATCTTTACCTTGGCATGATCTGCCCTTACCTGCGTTATAGGGCAATGCATTCTAATCAACAGCTTGTATCTAACAGAGTTATGCACACCAATATATAAGAAATCCCACGAAATCAGGGAACTGCTGGCCCCTCACAAGACAATTAAATTAAATAATTATAGTAGTAATAATAATAATAAATAATATTAATAATAATAATAATAATAATAATAATAAAAATAATAATGTATCTTTTAGTAGTCCCAGAAAGGGAAATTCCAATGTAGCAGTTAAAAGGTGAGCCAGGTACCAAGCACCCCGAGGTGACATCCTTTCAGAGGCCGTTACAGTTCAGTCTAGACACCAATGTGACCATTAAAGACAGCGGTCACCCTAAATAATACTTTAGGAGATGAGCTACCGTTTCCTTGACTTCTTCCAGGGTACCACTGACCTACCCCCCTCTTACACAGCAGCAGTCAGTGCGCTGTGGACAGTGATACATAGGTGGAATACATATGGATTACAATGCTTTACTTTTCAAAGCTACATGCATGAATACTGTGTGAGAACAGGCTTAAAATAAGGTGACCTCTGACCTCCAGGTACCCGAGGATGCAGTAGTTTTCTGGTCCGTCCAGACCGCAGGTAGACGAGGCTGACAGCTGTGCTGCGCGACCCACATCAGGTCGCCAAGCTGGGGGTTACAGGAGCCCCGGGACACTGGTCCCGGAGGTCCTGAAGCAGAGCTTCTGGAAGAAAAACTGCAGAAATATAGATGGGTCAGTGGATTTTAAATTCTAGTCTTGAATCTATCTGAATTTAAATCAATGTGTGCAAATAGATTCAGCAGACAAAAAAGACAAGTTTGGTGCAGAGATGATTACATCAGAAGAAAGACTTCAGGAAACATTACATGTCATATATACGTTTTTAAATCCAAATGCCTCAGAAAACAAAACGACAAGTAGAGAAAAGTTATTACGTGTCCTTGTGAAAAGTGATCTGACTCTACTTCCCCTACACACCTTACCAAGGTCTGGCTTCACCACAGATGCATCCTGGGACAGGAGAAAAACATCCAGAAAAACATCCTCTGGGATGTTTGTTTCCACTATTTTATACCAATCAGATTGGTCAGAGTGAGCTAAGCTCTTATTTGTTTTTACAATATTTTACATTAGTGTTTTGTATGTTTGAGTTTTCTGTGCAGCACTTTGGTAACTTTGTGTTGTAAAATGTGCTATACAAATAAAGTGGATTGGATAAATAGTCTGAGGAAGGAACCCCGCTAAGGAAAACTCCTCATACAACTTTACATGTAGTAAACAGTAATACACAATACAGTAAGGTGAGCTATTTCATTTATTTGTCCTCATTCGTTTAAAAGTCATAGAAGGGGCGTGGTCTGTTTACATGGGCATGGCTATAGTATAGGATGGCTCTATATCAAAGTTTCATGTAAATCAGAATAACGTTTGCCAAGATACAGCGGTTCCTGTTTCAACAGCCGCCCACAGGAAGTTGGTTCTTAACTCTGGCATTGTGTTAGCTATCAAAATGATATTGATAACTTTAGTCCCGAGGGTCAACCGAGTGTATGGCTGAATCTCATTTCTCTGTCTTACCCTACCCCTTACCTTAGTGTTGCACGTTCACATGAGATAATGCTATCCCTGCAGGTCTAGCCACTCTATAATCTACAGATAGAGCAGGTCTAGACCTCTCTATAATTTACAGATAGAGTAGGTCTAGACCACTCTATACTTTACAGATAGAGCAGGTCTAGACCACTCTATAATTTACAGATAGAGCAGGTCTAGACCACTCTATAATTTACACATAGAGCAGGTCTAGACCTCTCTATAATTTACAGATAGAGCAGGTCTAGACCACTCTATAATTTACAGATAAAGGAGGTCTAGACCACACTAGACCACATAATTTACAAGGACCAATAGTTGCCTCCAGGGCAGCAACAGGCATCAGACTGTTCTGGAATATCAGAACAGCTGTAGTTAATTTGTTTGTTTGTGGTCTTATACATTTGATTTTCTTTACATGTGTGCAACATGCAAGTTATGGTTCAATAGTGGATAATACTTCTGTAATTTAATATATTTTTATTTCATGTTTTTGCCTATTATGTATAATTTATTGGGTAATAAAGATTTTTGTTAAAGAAAGTGCTTCTAAATATCCATGACATTCAAAACTGATAACTGAAACAAGAGGAGTTAGACAAAGGAGATTTCCATAAATCGCTAATTAACAAAAAGATTCTAACAGCACCATGTAAGGACGATTCACTCACACTTTGGCGTGGATGCTCAAGCCCCAATGCGGTACAACTGTGTCATGTTTTGTGTCAATCGGAAAAAATCTGGGTAGGATACGCAACTACTGTTTCAACAGCCTCCTACAGGAAGTTGGTCCTCTATAATGCACATTTTTTGCACTATAAAAGTTCTTTTGATAACTTTTGTCATCAGGGTCCACCGAGTCTACTGGTACAAATGTGTCAGGATTGGACTCAAGCTCCAGGAGTTACAAAAACTAGATTTTGCATATGGCTAATTTGCTGATTAATTAAAGAAATCAAAAAAAGCGCCATCTTCCCGCTGATTGATGGCAAATTTGCAGACATAATAAAATAAAAAATAAGAAAACATCATACATGCTCAATACTCTGAATCCTTTTTTCTACACAAGTATTATCAATATTAATATGTTGCATGATGTTCCCCATCTCTCTTCACTTCCTTCCTTCCTTCCATTTGAATCAGGGGTGTAAGTGATGAAATGTGACAAGCTGAACTCACGGGTGAAGAAGATGAAGATCATGTTGTTTGGACTGGGCTGATGGTCTGTGGAGGACAAACATAATGAGTTAAACTGTATAATTCATTGTCTGGATCAAATCTCTCCAGAAGTCTATCTCCTTAAACAGGAAAAACACAAGAGTCGTGATCTCAAAAAGAAAAAGCTCAAAGCTAACATTGATCAACAGATACAGAACAAAACTAAACTGATCAACCATCAGAGATCATGAAGTCATGACTGTAATATCAGCTGGCCAAACGGGTACTTTCGGAACCACACATAAAAATAACCAAATACCCCAGACATCAAAACTAGAAGAGACCTCTTGAAATTAAAAAAGCTCTGTTGTACAGAGTAGAAAAGAAAAACGTATAAATTCTGCAGATTTTCCTTCTAAATCACAGTTTAAAACTACCAAATGAATGAAATGATCAGCTGATTGTGTTTGTGTCTGATTATTATCATGATCATGATTATATTACTACAGGGGGCAGAGACTCTGCTCTGCGTAGCCTCAGCAGCAGGAGGAATAACTCTACAGTGAATGAGTTTAGGCATGACAGAACATTCTTGATCTTATCTTTCCCTTTCTCACCTATCTCCTCACAATCTACTCCGCAGTATCCTGAATCCTCCGAAATCCTTAATGTGGAGAGAAGAGGGTGCCAGGGAAACACACACACACACACCTAAATGCAATGCTTAAAAGGTATTTTAATCCAGTCATAAGGTTTCAGATGTCTTGTCTGATAATCATATGAGCATGAGACTGCTTGACAAACGTTATGCTTTAAATAACTCTAATATTAAATTTATATGATGTTAACAGGGTGCATCATTCTAAATGTCTCAGACACATTGAGGTAAAGTGACGTGAAGCAGAGCTGAAGCAGGAGAACACGGAGCCCTCCAGGGACTGCTGAACTTTAACGGGAATGCTCTGAGGATTTACTGCTGCATGACAGAGTGATTAACGGCTCCTTCAAACTGTTTCATACCAACCCTTCACACTTCTTTCAAAACATATTCCTAGTTCAGTACATTCTTAAATTAAAATGTTCTGCTTTTAAGATCCATTATCAAAGATAACAATAAAATAAATAAAGTTTAGTCTCTTAACGGATCTGTGAAGTAAAGAGAGACGTTTATTATTTAAATATAAAATGATTCAAAAATATATTTAATTTCATTGAGCTTTACCACCATTATAGTTAATGTAAAGGGATATTTCACCATTAGAAAGATGAATAAATCTCTAAATTGGGTCACTTATTTAGTAGAAATGTGAATTTTATTTAGAAATATGTGCCTCTAGGCGGGAAAAGCCAGAAAATGTGTTTTTGGCTCATGTGGAGAAAGACATCTAATCCCAGAATGCACTTGCTTCCTGCTTTACGAGTCCACTCCCATGCAACGCCTAGCGTTTCCAGACAAAGACAACTCAACTCTAGTGTGTTTAATTGTAATTTCAACAATGTTTCGCCATGGTTCTAGTGGTATTACACATAAAATATATATTAAAATGACCTCACATAAACTCGTAACTGAACTTGTATTGGGAGTTTGTTGAAGTTGGATGTAGTCTTTCTACCTAGCTAGCTCATACTCCCGCCCTCGTTGCGCGGTTCACCTTGGACAATTTCCCTTACTTGCTAGCATTAGCTTTCTACCTAGCTAGCTCATACTCCCGCCCTCGTTCCAAGGTCACCAAGGACGATGTCCCCTTACGGCTAGCATAGCTTTCTACCTAACTAGCTCATACTCCAGCCCTCGTTACACGGTTCACCGTGGACGATGTCCCCTTACCGGCTAGCGGCATCGGGTGACACCGCTGGCTCAGGTGCGGGTCTCTGTAGCAGGTGAAGCTCCCATAGTGTGTTGAGTTTCCGTCTCTAAAAGTTTCCTGCATATCTCTGATCTGTACTACGTATCCCGGTGGTCCAGATTTTCGTTATTTTGAATAACTCTTGTAAATGTTTGCCTCTGAAAACATCAAGATGGCTGACACTTGGCTTGCTTCTGCTCGTGTCGGGTGAAGATGACAGTCCAACCCCCAATGGGCTGAAAACATGCAGAACTAGCTGGCTGTAGTCCAAAGACAAGGGCAAAAATGCCTCCGAGATGCTAAATGACAAGAGTTGCATCTTAGGGTTCAAACCAGCGGTAGAAACTTTCTATGTTTGTCTGTTTTAGTTATTATTTGTTGTTTGCTGCGCCAGCTCAAATTACTGTGACCTGGAATGAGCTAGAAACATGAACCTTGGGGGAATAACTGGATATAGTGTGCATGTGCTTCTGTAGAAATTAAACCCATTCAGTCACATGGTGGCGCTGTATTCAAAATGCAAACTTTGAAAGGCCACGCCTCCCACACCGTAAGTCCCGTTGACTTGGAATTTCTCACACAGGTGCCACTTTATGTGCTGTACAAAAAGCCTCAAGGAACATTAAAGTCCCCCTAGACAATGGTTCCACCATTTTGAATTTTTTGAAAAACACATTTTTGAGATCTCCTCCTACACCGTAGATCCGATTGCCATCCCACGTCCAGTTATTGTGCCTTTAAAGGCCCCCCCGACAATCTGAATGAGACTTGCAGTGTATGTGTGAGGTCATTATAGAGAAACTTCCTGGACGTTTTGTGTTGATTGGACAAACATTTTGTCAGTTATAGGCTGATTTGCTCTGTATCACCTGCAATTTGTTTGCTTTGTCTGGTTATATCTGGGGCACTTATCTGAATATACCCTGGGAGTTTTGTGGGTTAGGGTACTAGTGGTGTATGTATATAAACAGTGGGGTATATCTGGGGCACTTATCTGAACATACCTGGGAGTTTTGTGGGTTAGGGTACTAGTGGTGTATGTATATAAAACAGTTGGGGTATATCTGGGGCACTTATCTGAACATACCCTGGGAGTTTTGTGATGAATTGCCTTACATTTGCTGATTGTCTTCATTTATGTTCAGAGCCACGCCCCTTTTAAATAAATTGGTCAATAACTTGAAAAGTAATTGAGATATGGACATGACACAAATCAAGGTTGGAGCTTGTAGTTGCAGCTCGCTGCTTCATAGCAGTTTTTATTTCGATCATTCTTTTCTCAGATCAACGGGAGCTGGCCTGAGCTACATATCACCCTGAATTGAAAACAAATGTTTTTGACCAATCAGCTGTCACTATTTTAAACAAATTCACTGTTTGTCCAATTGTTAAAAAGCTTGTAGGATATGTTTTAAAGCCACGTTGAAACACATGTGTGAAATAACTTTGAAGTCGCTAATGAGAAAAAAGATTTGAACCACCAATTGCCGCTGAGGCTATGTTTTATTTATTTCAGAAATCAGTTCATAATTTTAGTATTTATTCTGTCATTATTTTACAAAAGTCTTCTGCGTGTGCAAGTAGTCTGTGAAATGACCAAAAAAAAAGGTACTGAATATGTAGATTTTTAGGAAAGAAAGTCTTTGAAAGCAAAGGTCAACTGAAGGTAATTTTTTGTACTAGTCATTAATACTCTAGTCACTGAACGATTAACAGCTTCACTGAGCCGTGCGTCACAGCTGCCACTTTTATTGTAGATGCATCATCTGTCTGATTTACAGCTCCTAACTGAAACTAAACTATCAACTTTGTTTATCAGGTTAGTTTTCATTTTAAAGAGAGAAGATTTTGTGTTAGCTAGAACAGATTAAGTACAGTGCAGTCTGAGACATGAAATCACGGTGAAACACTTCAGCAAGCTACTGAAACTTCAATATTATAAACCATCAGCAGGTAATTTACAAAATGTTTAACTTCTCCAGAGAAACAACAAGGATGGCCAACAGGGTTGAGTTTCATTCATTATAAAAACTGTTGAAAAGAGAGTGAACTTGAGCCTACCTGCTTCTGCTGCCTCACTGAGAAAAACTAACACATCTGGGCAGGTAACAGCACACCTGAGACACATGTAGCCTCAGGCTCCTTCTGTCAATGAAAGAGGGGGGGCATGGAGAAGGCAAAGGGAAAGGTTTTACAGCAATGAGAGAGAGAGAGAGAGAGAGAGAGAGGAGAGAGAGAGAGAGAGAGAGAGGTTATTTTATAGTATCAATTCATGACAAGAGTTATCTTGAAACTTTACACATGGAGTAGGTCTAGACCACACTCTATAATTTACCAGGACCCAACAGTTCTAGTAGTTCCCTCAGAGCAACAAGTGCAACAGTGGAGAGGAAAAACTTCCTTTAGGAAGAAACCTGGGACAGACCCAGGCTCTTGGTAGGCGGTGTCTGACGGGCGGTTGGGGGGGTGTTGAAGAGTGTCAATAACAGTCAAAGTAAAAGATAATGGAACAGTGACTAAAAATAGTTTGGAGCAGAGCCGCAGGAACATTTTGAATTGGGGGTGCTGACAAATTTTCAAAGTTTAAAAATGAAAACATGCATACTTCACAAGCGGAAAAAACAAGAATAACGTCCATAATACAAGACAGAACAAACTAGGCACGGGTAATGCAAGACATAGGCACACGGCTCAATACTACAAAATATGCCTACTACAAGCTCAAAAACACAAGGGTATAAAACACTTCAATGAATTATGTTAAATCAAATCAAAGTGAAGCAAGCCAGTCTGA
>NW_022603373.1:25000-52142 GCF_008692095.1 Etheostoma spectabile
CAGGTCTCTCTAAGTCAAAGGGTTAAAAAATAAAGGGGTCCTAAAGTCATTCCAAAATGCAATCTATTGAATTCCAGATTCTGGACTGTCTTCAGCAGGCCTCATAAATGACTTTTTCAGTCCTTTTGGGGCCCTTCCTTTGGGGCCACAGGGTCAGAAAAATAGACAAGTCATACGGGGGATACCAGGTTGATTCACCGCGAGTTTCAAGTCTCTAGCTTGTCAAACGGCCGAATACCAGCCAAAAAGACTCTATTTAGGACTAGGCCTAAATTTGGAATTTGTGACCTTTTGACCCTGAAATATAAAGGGCAATAACACAGGAATGCAAGGGGCTAGGGACAAGGGCCCAATTGGTCCCGACAGCCCTCGGGGAGCTTTATAACATATGTCAGAACCAGGTCCATAGTCACTTTTTTAAGGGTCCGGCTCTGGTCTGACCACAAAACATCGGCCCATGAAAACTTGACGCCTGTTAGGGGATTATTCCAGGAAAGGTCAAAGATGCCATCTCAGTCATTTTAGGTCGTACGTTCTTGACCCAGACATCGCCGGAAAGGTCTCCCAGAGCCGGAGTCAGCCGTCTTGGAAACAAAGCTCTACTACGTTGCAGTGAAGAGCTAGGTGGCGTTAAAGGGTGACATTTTTTACCCTTTTAAGGGTTGTAAGTCACCGACCGAAGCACTCAGCGATGTGGGACAGGCACCAATGGAAAGCATTCAAAAAGGTCTATCACATATGTCTCCCCCCTGCAGGTGGACACCTTCTGGGGCAAACTCCGCAACGCAAGGTGTTATCGGGATAGCCTCGGGATTGTCTCGTAGTGCTCAGTCAGCCGATCGCATAGGTGGCATGCGGGTCTCTCTAAGTCAAAGGGTTAAAAAATAATGGGGTCCTAAAGTCATTCCAAAATACAATCTATTGAATTCCAGATTCTGGACTGTCTTCAGCAGGCCTCAAAAATGAATTTTTCAGTCCTTTTGGGGCCCTTCCTTTGGGGCCACAGGGTCAAAAAAATAGACAAGTCATACGGGGGATACCAGGTTGATTCACCGCAAGTTTCAAGTCTCTAGCTTGTCAAACAGCCGAATACCAGCCAAAAAGACTCTATTTAGGACTAGGCGTAAATTTGGAATTTGTGACCTTTTGACCCTTAAAAAATGTAAAGGACGATAACACAGGAATGCAAGGGGCTAGGGACAAGGGGCCAAGTGTTCCCAACAGCCCTCAGGGAGCTTTATAACATATGTCAGAACCAGGTCTATAGCCTGCTCATGAGACGGAGAGAACAGGGTGGGGGAGGGGCAAATTAGCAACTTTTGAAGGGTGCGTCATAAAGTGACAAACGAGGCATCATCGGAAAGGGCCCGACAACCTGAGCAGATTGCATTGGAGCAGGTCTCTGTAAGTCAAAAGGTTGAAAAATAATGGGGTCCTAAAGTCATTCCAAAATACAATCTATTGAATTCCAGATTCTGGACTATCTAGAGCAGGCCTCAAAAATGACTTTTTCAGTCCTTTTGGGGCCCTTCCTTTGGGGCCACAGGGTCAAAAAAATAGACAAGTCATACGGGGGATACCAGGTTGATTCACCGCAAGTTTCAAGTCTCTAGCTTGTCAAACGGCCGAATACCAGCCAAAAAGACTCTATTTAGGACTAGGCCCAAATTTGGAATTTGTGACCTTTTGACCCTAAATTATAAAGGGCAATAACACAGGAATGCAAGGGGCTAGGGACAAGGGCCCAATTGTTCCCGACAGCCCTCGGGGAGCTTTATAACATATGTCAAAACCAGGTCCATAGTCACTTTTTTTAAGGGTCCGGCTCTGGTCTGACCACAAAACATAGGCCCATGAAAACTTGACGCCTGTTAGGGGATTATTCCAGGAAAGGTCAAAGATGCTATCTCAGTCATTTTAGGTCGTACGTTCTTGACCCAGACATCGCCGGAAAGGTCTCCCAGAGCCGGAGTCAGCCGTCTTGGAAACAAAGCTCTACTACGTTGCAGTGAAGAGCTAGGTGGCGTTAAAGGGTGAAATTTTTTACCCTTTTAGGGTTGTAAGTCACCGACCGAAGCACTCAGCGATGTGGGACAGGCACCAATGGAAAGCATTCAAAAAGGTCTATCACATATGTCTCCCCCCTGCAGGTGGACGCCTTCTGGGGCAAACTCCGCAACGCAAGGTGTTATCGGGATAGCCTCGGGATTGTCTCGTAGTGCTCAGTCAGCCGATCGCATCGGTGGCATGCAGGTCTCTCTAAGTCAAAGGGTTAAAAAATAATGGGGTCCTAAAGTCATTCCAAAATACAATCTATTGAATTCCAGATTTTCATCTATCTGAAAAAGTGACTTTTTCATCCCTTTTGGGGCCTTCCTTTGGGGCCACAGGGTCAAAAAAAAGGATAAGTCATACGGGGGATACCAGTTGCATTCAAACCAAGTTTCAAGTCTCTGGCTTGTCAAACACCGGAATACGAGCCAAAAAGACTTGATTATTGACTAGATGAGAATCTGGAAGTTGACCTATTGACCTTTCATACATAAACGGCGATAACACAGGAATGCAACGAGCTAGGGACATGGGCCCAACTAGTAAATAGTCAAACAGTGGTACTTGCTAAAGCTAATGCAGGTTTAGCTTTACCTTCCATGTATTGTCAAAAAAGAAAAAGGCACCGGTAATGGTACTCCTGGTTTACTGGGATGGGGTTCGATTCCCTGCGGTGTCCTGCTGATTGTTTGGCATATACATGAAAGAAATTCAATGTAGTGAATGTAGCCAAACCATCACCAATAAAGAAGGTAAACTCTGCTGAGTTCAATGACACCTTAGACAAGACACTAGGCCACAGAGTTAATTTTCTGTGAAAGGGGCCATGGCCGCATCATAGGGGACGGGCGGGCTATGACTTTGAACCAATTATGGCATTTATATGTTGTCAGGGGCAGACTCTGATGAATCCTGAAAAGTTGCTTCCAAATTCTCACCTATTGTATTACTCATAGATGAAAATCTGGAATCTTTTCAAAGGCTCATATCTCAAAGGGTGTGTGAGGAATTGGGCTGATTCTAATGTGAAATGGAAGCGTAGAGATTGATGCATACAACACGGGTCACTGGAAGACTATAGGTACATGTACTGAGGAGTTATGAAGCCATGAGAGTGCTTCCAAATTCTCATCTATTGTATTGCTCATAGATGAAAATCTGGAATTATTTCAAAGGCTCTTATTTCAAATGGTGTGTGAGGAATCGGGCTGATTCTAATGTGAAATGGAAGCGTAGAGATTGATGCATACAACACGGGTCACTGGAAGACTATAGGTACATGTACTGAGGAGTTATGAAGCCATGAGAGTGCTTCCAAATTCTCATCTATTGAATTGCTCATAGATGAAAATCTGGAATTATTTCAAAGGCTCTTATTTCAAATGGTGTGTGAGGAATCGGGCTGATTCTAATGTGAAATGGAAGCGTAGAGATTGATGCATACAACACAGGTCACTGTAAGACTCTAGGTGCATGTACTGAGGAGTTATGAAGCCTTGAGAGTGCTTCCAAATTCTCATCTATTGTATGGCTCATAGATGAAAATCTGGAATTTTTTCAAAGGCTTATATTTCAAAGGCCGTTTAAGAAATCTGGCCAATACTAACGATGAACGAAAGCCTAGAAATTGATGCATACAACACAGGGTACTGTAAGACTCTAGGTGTATGTACTGAGGAGTTATGAAGCCTTGAGAGTGCTTCCAAATTCTCATCTATTGTATGGCTCATAGATGAAAATCTGGAATTTTTTCAAAGGCTCATCTTTCAAAGGCCGTTTAAGCAATCTGGCCAATACCAACGATGAACAAAAGCCTAGAGATTGATGCATACAACACAGGTCACTGTAAGACTCTAGGTGCATGTACTGAGGAGTTATGAAGCCTGGAGAGTGCTTCCAAATTCTCATCTATTGTATGGCTCATAGATGAAAATCTGGAATTATTTCAAAGGCTCTTATTTCAAAGGCTGTGTGAGGAATCGGGCTGATTCTAATGAAAAATGGAAGCCTAGAGATTGATGCATACAACACCGGTCACTGGAAGACTCTAGGTACATATACTGAGGAGTTTTGAAGTCTTGAAAGTGCTTCCAAAATTTGATCTATTGCATTGCTCATAAATGAAAATCTGGAATTTTTTCAAAGGCTCATATTTCAAGGGCCGTGTGAGGAATCAGGCTGATTCTAATGATAAACAAAAGCCTAGAGATTGATGCATACAACACAGGTCACTGGAAGACTATAGGTACATGTACTGAGGAGTTATGAAGATTTAGATTGCTTCCATATTCTCATCTATTGTAGGGCTCATAGATGAAAATCTGGAATTATTTCAAAGGCTCTTATTTCAAAGGGTGTGTGAGGAATCGGGCTGATTCTAATGAAAAATGGAAGCCTAGAGATTGATGCATACAACACTGGAAGACTATAGGTACATGTACTGAGGAGTTATGAAGATTTAGATTGCTTCCATATTCTCATCTATTGTATTCCTCATAGATGAAAATCTGGAATTATTTCAAAGGCTCTTATTTCAAAGGTTGTGGGAGGAATCGGGCTGATTCTAATGAAAAATGGAAGCCTAGAGATTGATGCATACAACACAGGTCACTGTAAGACTATAGGTACATGTACTTTGGAGTTATAAAGATTTAGATTGCTTCCATATTCTCATCTATTGTAGGGCTCATAGATGAAAATCTGGAATTATTTCAAAGGCTCTTATTTCAAAGGCCGTTTGAGGAACCAGGCTGATTCTAATGGGAATGGAAGCCTAGAGATTGATGCACACAACACAGGTCACTGTAAGACTATAGGTACATGTACTGAGGAGTTATGAAGCCATGAGAGTGCTTCCAAATTCTCACCTATTGTATTACTCATAGATGAAAATCTGGAATCTTTTCAAAGGCTCATATCTCAAAGGGTGTGTGAGGAATCGGGCTGATTCTAATGTGAAATGGAACCGTAGAGATTGATGCATAAAACACGGGTCACTGGAAGACTATAGGTACATGTACTGAGGAGTTATGAAGATTTAGATTGCTTCCATATTCTCATCTATTGTATTACTCATAGATGAAAATCTGGAATCTTTTCAAAGGCTCATATTTCAAAGGCCGTTTGAGGAATCTGGCTAATTCTAATGATAAACGAAAGCCTAGACATTTATGCATACAACACAGGTCACTTTAAGACTATAGGTACATGTACTGAGGAGTTATGAAGCCATGAGAGTGCTTCCAAATTCTCATCTATTGTATTCCTCATAGATGAAAATCTGGAATTATTTCAAAGGCTCTTATTTCAAAGGGTGTGTGAGGAATCGGGCTGATTCTAATGAAAAATGGAAGCCTAGAGATTTATGCATACAACCCTAACCCATACAACATGGAATGGAGAGTGCTTTCCATTTTTGTTGCAATCATCAGCAATCAGCAATGTGGGACGGGCACCAATGGAAAGCATTTAAAAAGTTATATCACATTGTATTGAAATCATTGACATCGGATAAGATATGGGCACGTGAGAGGCCATTAAAGTGTAAAATTAATAAAATATATGTGAATATGGAATACTTCCATTTTCTCATCTATTACGTCAAGCGCCCTCTGGTGGATGGTCAAATATTGCATGGTGAGTAATCCTTATGAAATTAGTATCAAAATGTGCGCAAAATTATTACAAATTCAGCTGTGCAAGAATGAAAGCTCTATGTCATTCAAGGAATTTTAAAAAGTCAATTAAGTGAAATTCCAGAAAGTGAACGGAGGCCATTTTGGGGCCCAGGAGGCCAAGACGAACATGCCAGTATCAGTCCCGTTGTTCTACGACCTTCCGTTAAAATGTGGAAGAGGTTAGGGTTGACCCTAATTAGGGTTAGGGTTAGGGTTAGGGTTAGGGTTAGGGTTGGTAAATACGATGAACCCCCTGCGTCGCACAGCGGCTGGGCAGGCTATAATGGGGATCAAAGGTTAATGCTCGGGCCGGCGCATGTCAGTATAAACTTACAATTCCTACAATGTCCTAAACCTTTTTCCAGTGGTTTAAAAGGGAGAGGGTTGGTAAATACGATGAACCCCCTGCGTCGCACAGCGGCTGGGCAGACTATAATGGGGATCAAAGTTTATGCTCGGGCGGCGCATGTCAGTATAAACTTACCCCTCCAACAATGTCCTTCACCATTTTGTCTACCTTAGTGGATACGAATAGATTGGAGAAGTAGGAAGTTTTTTCTCCATTATTTGAGTTTTTGAGTTCTGATAGTTTTGTACTTCCATGGTTCAGTTTGTGTCCCTATACGGGTTGATGTTGTATCTTACGTCACATACGTGTTTCACTTTCCATGTTGGGTTAGGGTTTAACCGTTTCTGGTTTAGGATATTTTATGTCACTACATGTGTTTCACTTTCACCATGTCGGGTTAGGGTTTTAACCGTTTCTGGTTTAGGATATTTTATGTCACTATACGTGTTTCGCTTTCCCCTGTCGGGTTAGGGTTTAACCGTTTCTGGTTTAGGAAATTCCGTATCAATTCCGAGTTTGCTTGCAACTCTCAGGTCTGAGATTAAACATAGTTTTATCAATAAGTGTTTGAGATGATTAGAATAATCGAAGAAGCAGAGATGCACTCTTCGTCGCAGCCAAGCTGACAACGTCTCCGATCATCTCACCATCTGTACGCGCTACTATTTAATATGTAATATATAATATATAATATATAATACAGGGCAGACTGAATAAACCGGAGAAATAGAGACGAACTCTTCGTCGCAGCCGAGCTGACAACGTCACCAGGTATTCATCCTTCCTGTATTGTCTTTTCCATAATTTTCTATAATCTAGGTTGTCTATTTTGTTACGCGTCCATATTGGGTTGTTGGGTGTAACTTGTTTTTCAGTTACGTGTTTGTTGTATCCCACGTCAGGGTGTCGGGTTCTGTCAGCTCGTTCTTTTCTGGTTAGATTTGTGTCCCATGACTGGGTTAAAATCGTAGTCCATGAAACGGTAGGTGTTTCTTATCCCATGTTGGGGTCATGGGTTCACCTTTTTCTGGTTTCCGTGTTTGTTTGTATCCCATGTCGGGGTGTCGAGTTCTATTAGTGGTCCTTTCTGGTTAGGTTTGTATCCCATGATTGGGTTGGAGTTAGGGTTAGGGTCAGGCATACTGGACTAATGGTTAAGTTTAGGGTAAGGGTTAGGATTAGGCATACCAGACTAATGGTTAAGTTTAGGGTCAGGGTTAGGGTTAGGCATATTAGACTAATGGTTATGGTTAGGGTTAGGGTTAAGGATTAGGCATACTAGACTAATGGTTAAGTTTAGGGTCAGGGTTAGGGTTAGGCATATTAGACTAATGGTTATGGTTAGGGTTAAGGTTAGGCATGCTAGACTATTGGTTAAGTTTAGGGCCAGGGTAAGGATTAGGTATACTAAACTAATGGTTAAGATTAGGCATATTAGTCCAATATCTGGTATTGTAATTTAACTGATCTTGGGTTTGATTGTGTTTTATTGGTTTCCTAATAAGGTTAAGGTTTTTATTATTAAAATAATTTTCTTCTAAATAGTAGGACACATCATCAGTAGAGAACCTTGGAATCATCAGGGTTTCGGCCATTACCACTAGACACCCTCCTCCAAGGGCGGCCCAACCGGGGTTGATCAAATCCCGGCGTGTGTCCCATAGCCAATTCAATTTTTCTCCTGTATTACAGTCTGTTTTGAAGAGTATTTAAGATGTATTTCCTTGTTTGACACAGAATATTAGTGTATTTAAAAAGACTTGTTTAAGAGATATTGATGTTTTTACGCAAAAGAATTAGCATATTCTTAGGTATATTTGTGTTTAAAAATTAGATTTGAAGTAATTATTTTAAGGTATTGAAAGTACAATGATCATTGATTTTGACTCATCACATCGGATGTATAAGAAATATTAAATTTGTCTAACATCAAGAAAATAAATAAATATTAACTCACCATTTGTTCCAATAGACGTCTGTTTTTGGCGCCTCTAGAGGCTGTTTTTTGTCAGTCAGGACAGAGGATCTGGAGTTCCAGGGCCCCTGGCCAGCCTTTTAAATCACTTCCTGTGTTCCATACACCGCACAACTACAGGAGGCACTGTTCTCAACACAATGAGTGTGAACAGGCTGCACTCCTGAAGTCATTATTGCGCCAGCACGTACTGTCATGGTTTCAAAGTTCAAAATTTAGAAAAGGTACTATGGTGTGAAAAGCACACCAGGGAGGACCAGCAGAGTTAACGAGTATAACTGTATTAGTCCCATCCCGATACGATGAAGGGAAGTGAGGGAAAAAATAGTTTTTTAAAGCGAAAATTGCTGTATAAAGCGTTTGTGGGCGTGGCTTAAACGTTTAATGCTGTAACTTTCTTCTAAACGTCCGAGAGACGTGCCGTGAAGTTCAATTGAATCTTTAAGTCTTTTGCATTAAATATATTAGTCACGTGACTGCAAAATAACCGGAAGTAGTTAAATATCGTCATTAAGGCGTTTATGGGCGTGGTTTAAGGTCCTTGTTGTTTTAACTTTCTTCCTGAAGAAAATGAAGTTCGGGGTGTAATATATAATTAATTTCTAGAAATTTGATTATACGTGATTCATTTTATGAATCCAAGAACGAGAAGGAAAGAGGTGGAGAAGTGAAAAGGGTGGGGAAAAGAGCTAGATAAAAGTAAATCAGATCGGAAGGAGGTAGAGTTAGGGTTAGGGTTGGTAAATACGATGAACCCCCTGCGTCGCACAGCGGCTGGGCAGACTATAATGGGGATCAAAGGTTTATGCTCGGGCCGGCGCATGTCAGTATAAACTTACCCCTCCAACAATGTCCTTCACCATTTTGTCTACCTTAGTGGATACGAATAGATTGGAGAAGTAGGAAGTTTTTTCTCCATTATTTGAGTTTTTGAGTTCTGATAGTTTTGTACTTCCATGGTTCAGTTTGTGTCCCCTATACGGGTTGATGTTGTATCTTACGTCACTATACGTGTTTCACTTTCCCATGTTGGGTTAGGGTTTAACCGTTTCTGGTTTAGGATATTTTATGTCACTACATGTGTTTCACTTTCCCATGTCGGGTTAGGGTTTAACCGTTTCTGGTTTAGGATATTTTATGTCACTATACGTGTTTCGCTTTCCCCTGTCGGGTTAGGGTTTAACCGTTTCTGGTTTAGGAAATTCCGTATCAATTCCGAGTTTGCTTGCAACTCTCAGGTCTGAGATTAAACATAGTTTTATCAATAAGTGTTTTGAGATGATTAGAATAATCGAAGAAGCAGAGATGCACTCTTCGTCGCAGCCAAGCTGACAACGTCTCCGATCATCTCACCATCTGTACGCGCTACTATTTAATATGTAATATATAATATATAATATATAATACAGGGCAGACTGAATAAACCGGAGAAATAGAGACGAACTCTTCGTCGCAGCCGAGCTGACAACGTCACCAGGTATTCATCCTTCCTGTATTGTCTTTTCCATAATTTTCTATAATCTAGGTTGTCTATTTTTGTTACGCGTCCCATATTGGGTTGTTGGGTGTAACTTGTTTTTCAGTTACCGTGTTTGTTTGTATCCCACGTCAGGGTGTCGGGTTCTGTCAGCTCGTTCTTTTCTGGTTAGATTTGTGTCCCATGACTGGGTTAAAATCGTAGTCCATGAAACGGTAGGTGTTTTCTTATCCCATGTTGGGGTCATGGGTTCACCTTTTTCTGGTTTCCGTGTTTGTTTGTATCCCATGTCGGGGTGTCGAGTTCTATTAGTTGGTCCTTTCTGGTTAGGTTTGTATCCCATGATTGGGTTGGAGTTAGGGTTAGGGTCAGGCATACTGGACTAATGGTTAAGTTTAGGGTAAGGGTTAGGATTAGGCATACCAGACTAATGGTTAAGTTTAGGGTCAGGGTTAGGGTTAGGCATATTAGACTAATGGTTATGGTTAGGGTTAGGGTTAAGGATTAGGCATACTAGACTAATGGTTAAGTTTAGGGTCAGGGTTAGGGTTAGGCATATTAGACTAATGGTTATGGTTAGGGTTAAGGTTAGGCATGCTAGACTATTGGTTAAGTTTAGGGCCAGGGTAAGGATTAGGTATACTAAACTAATGGTTAAGATTAGGCATATTAGTCCAATATCTGGTATTGTAATTTAACTGATCTTGGGTTTGATTGTGTTTTATTGGTTTCCTAATAAGGTTAAGGTTTTTATTATTAAAATAATTTTCTTCTAAATAGTAGGACACATCATCAGTAGAGAACCTTGGAATCATCAGGTGTTTCGGCCATTACCACTAGACACCCTCCTCCAAGGGCGGCCCAACCGGGGTTGATCAAATCCCGGCGTGTGTCCCATAGCCAATTCAATTTTTCTCCTGTATTACAGTCTGTTTTGAAGAGTATTTAAGATGTATTTCCTTGTTTGACACAGAATATTAGTGTATTTAAAAAGACTTGTTTAAGAGATATTGATGTTTTTACGCAAAAGAATTAGCATATTCTTAGGTATATTTGTGTTTAAAATTAGATTTGAAGTAATTATTTTAAGGTATTGAAAGTACAATGATCATTGATTTTGACTCATCACATCGGATGTATAAGAAATATTAAATTTGTCTAACATCAAGAAAATAAATAAATATTAACTCACCATTTGTTCCAATAGACGTCTGTTTTGGCGCCCTCTAGAGGCTGTTTTTTGTCAGTCAGGACAGAGGATCTGGAGTTCCAGGGCCCCTGGCCAGCCTTTTAAATCACTTCCTGTGTTCCATACACCGCACAACTACAGGAGGCACTGTTCTCAACACAATGAGTGTGAACAGGCTGCACTCCTGAAGTCATTATTTGCGCCAGCACGTACTGTCATGGTTTCAAAGTTCAAAATTTAGAAAAGGTACTATGGTGTGAAAAGCACACCAGGGAGGACCAGCAGAGTTAACCGAGTATAACTGTATTAGTCCCATCCCGATACGATGAAGGGAAGTGAGGGAAAAATAGTTTTTTAAAGCGAAAATTGCTGTATAAAGCGTTTGTGGGCGTGGCTTAAACGTTTAATGCTGTAACTTTCTTTCTAAACGTCCGAGAGACGTGCCGTGAAGTTCAATTTGAATCTTTAAGTCTTTTGCATTAAATTATTAGTCACGTGACTGCAAAATAACCGGAAGTAGTTAAAATATCGTCATTAAGGCGTTTATGGGCGTGGTTTAAGGTCCTTGTTGTTTTAACTTTCTTCCTGAAGAAAATGAAAGTTCGGGGTGTAATATATAATTAATTTCTAGAAATTTGATTATACGTGATTCATTTTATGAATCCAAGAACGAGAAGGAAAGAGGTGGAGAAGTGAAAGGGTGGGGAAAAGAGCTAGATAAAAGTAAATCAGATCGGAAGGAGGTAGAGTTAAGGAGAGCGGCCCCGGGTTGGGCTCAAATCTCTCCCCTGCCTATGGACGGGCTGTTGACTCTACCTCCCCCTACTCCCTCATTTGCATGAGGGAAAAGCGGGGAGGAGAAGGGTAGAAATAGAGTAAATTGTATATTTAAATTTGAGTCTATAGTTAATTACTAGGAATTTTAATTATACGCAACTATGGGATTTAATGAAAAAGGAAAGAGGCAGAGAAGTGAAAAGGGTGGGGAGAAGAGTTGGGTAAAAGATAAATCAGATCGGAAGGAGGTAGAGTTAAGGAGAGCGGTCCCGGGTTGGGCTCAAATCTCTCCCCTGCCTATGGACGGGCTGTTGACTCTACCTCCCCCTACTCCCTCATTTGCATGAGGGAAAAGCGGGGAGGAGAAGGGTAGAAATAGAGTAAATTGTATATTTAAATTTGAGTCTATAGTTAATTACTAGGAATTTTAATTATACGCAACTATGGGATTTAATGAAAAAGGAAAGAGGCAGAGAAGTGAAAAGGGTGGGGAGAAGAGTTGGGTAAAAGATAAATCAGATCGGAAGGAGGTAGAGTTAAGGAGAGCGGTCCCGGGTTGGGCTCAAATCTCTCCCCTGCCTATGGACGGGCTGTTGACTCTACCTCCCCCTACTCCCTCATTTGCATGAGGGAAGAGAGGAAGAAGAATGAGAAAGTGTATTCCAGATTTATTTTGTCGTTAGTTTTATTATTACATTTACGAGAAACTATAATTAGCATTGTTTCCTAAAGAAATGATTATTCTCATTAAGTGTTATTTCCTCCAGAGAGGTTGGCGAGTGGTATGGCTCCCATTTTGGGTATTGTTATGTTATGGTAGGATCATTGTAATGGGTTTGGGGAAAGCTCTCTTGTCCGAAGGCACTGGCTGGGTTAGGGTTGGTAAATACGATGAACCCCTGCGTCGCACAGCGGCTGGGCAGACTATAATGGGGATCAAAGGTTTATGCTCGGGCCGGCGCATGTCAGTATAAACTTACCCCTCCAACAATGTCCTTCACCATTTTGTCTACCTTAGTGGATACGAATAGATTGGAGAAGTAGGAAGTTTTTTCTCCATTATTTGAGTTTTTGAGTTCTGATAGTTTTGTACTTCCATGGTTCAGTTTGTGTCCCCTATACGGGTTGATGTTGTATCTTACGTCACTATACGTGTTTCACTTTCCCATGTTGGGTTAGGGTTTAACCGTTTCTGGTTTAGGATATTTTATGTCACTACATGTGTTTCACTTTCCCATGTCGGGTTAGGGTTTAACCGTTTCTGGTTTAGGATATTTTATGTCACTATACGTGTTTCGCTTTCCCCTGTCGGTTAGGGTTAAACCGTTTCTGGTTTAGGAAATTCCGTATCAATTCCGAGTTTGCTTGCAACTCTCAGGTCTGAGATTAAACATAGTTTTATCAATAAGTGTTTTGAGATGATTAGAATAATCGAAGAAGCAGAGATGCACTCTTCGTCGCAGCCAAGCTGACAACGTCTCCGATCATCTCACCATCTGTACGCGCTACTATTTAATATGTAATATATAATATATAATATATAATACAGGGCAGACTGAATAAACCGGAGAAATAGAGACGAACTCTTCGTCGCAGCCGAGCTGACAACGTCACCAGGTATTCATCCTTCCTGTATTGTCTTTTCCATAATTTTCTATAATCTAGGTTGTCTATTTTTGTTACGCGTCCCATATTGGGTTGTTGGGTGTAACTTGTTTTTCAGTTACCGTGTTTGTTTGTATCCCACGTCAGGGTGTCGGGTTCTGTCAGCTCGTTCTTTTCTGGTTAGATTTGTGTCCCATGACTGGGTTAAAATCGTAGTCCATGAAACGGTAGGTGTTTTCTTATCCCATGTTGGGGTCATGGGTTCACCTTTTTCTGGTTTCCGTGTTTGTTTGTATCCCATGTCGGGGTGTCGAGTTCTATTAGTTGGTCCTTTCTGGTTAGGTTTGTATCCCATGATTGGGTTGGAGTTAGGGTTAGGGTCAGGCATACTGGACTAATGGTTAAGTTTAGGGTAAGGGTTAGGATTAGGCATACCAGACTAATGGTTAAGTTTAGGGTCAGGTTAGGGTTAGGCATATTAGACTAATGGTTATGGTTAGGGTTAGGGTTAAGGATTAGGCATACTAGACTAATGGTTAAGTTTAGGGTCAGGGTTAGGGTTAGGCATATTAGACTAATGGTTATGGTTAGGGTTAAGGTTAGGCATGCTAGACTATTGGTTAAGTTTAGGGCCAGGGTAAGGATTAGGTATACTAAACTAATGGTTAAGATTAGGCATATTAGTCCAATATCTGGTATTGTAATTTAACTGATCTTGGGTTTGATTGTGTTTTATTGGTTTCCTAATAAGGTTAAGGTTTTTATTATTAAAATAATTTTCTTCTAAATAGTAGGACACATCATCAGTAGAGAACCTTGGAATCATCAGGTGTTTCGGCCATTACCACTAGACACCCTCCTCCAAGGGCGGCCCAACCGGGGTTGATCAAATCCCGGCGTGTGTCCCATAGCCAATTCAATTTTTCTCCTGTATTACAGTCTGTTTTGAAGAGTATTTAAGATGTATTTCCTTGTTTGACACAGAATATTAGTGTATTTAAAAAGACTTGTTTAAGAGATATTGATGTTTTTACGCAAAAGAATTAGCATATTCTTAGGTATATTTGTGTTTAAAAATTAGATTTGAAGTAATTATTTTAAGGTATTGAAAGTACAATGATCATTGATTTTGACTCATCACATCGGATGTATAAGAAATATTAAATTTGTCTAACATCAAGAAAATAAATAAATATTAACTCACCATTTGTTCCAATAGACGTCTGTTTTTGGCGCCCTCTAGAGGCTGTTTTTTGTCAGTCAGGACAGAGGATCTGGAGTTCCAGGGCCCTGGCCAGCCTTTTAAATCACTTCCTGTGTTCCATACACCGCACAACTACAGGAGGCACTGTTCTCAACACAATGAGTGTGAACAGGCTGCACTCCTGAAGTCATTATTTGCGCCAGCACGTACTGTCATGGTTTCAAAGTTCAAAATTTAGAAAAGGTACTATGGTGTGAAAAGCACACCAGGGAGGACCAGCAGAGTTAACCGAGTATAACTGTATTAGTCCCATCCCGATACGATGAAGGGAAGTGAGGGAAAAATAGTTTTTAAAGCGAAAATTGCTGTATAAAGCGTTTGTGGGCGTGGCTTAAACGTTTAATGCTGTAACTTTCTTTCTAAACGTCCGAGAGACGTGCCGTGAAGTTCAATTTGAATCTTTAAGTCTTTTGCATTAAATTATATTAGTCACGTGACTGCAAAATAACCGGAAGTAGTTAAAATAAGGGTTAGGGTTAGGGTAGGGTTAGGGGGTTAGGGTTAGGGTTAGGGTTAGGGTTAGGGTTAGGGTTAGGGTTAGGGTTAGGGTTAGGGTTAGGGTTAGGGTTAGGGTTAGGGTTAGGGTTAGGGTTAGGTAGGGTAGGGTTAGGGTTAGGGTTAGGTTAGGGTTAGGGTTAGGGTTAGGGTTAGGTTTGTTCGGATCCCAGGAGCCTCCCCACGCGTCCGACGACTACGCAGTTGAATGGAGACTAAAGGTATGCACGGGCCGCCGCATGTCAGTCAATTTCCCCCTGCTAAAGCGTTAACCCTCAAGGTATCCCATATTGGGATAACCCTCAGAGTGGTAAATACCATCCCTCTGCTAACCGGAGGCGGTGAAAGAGACCTTTCGACCAAACCTCAATTTAAGGGAAAGGAGGGAAGGGGGAGAGAGAAATATCCATCCCTCTGTCTAGAGGAGGTGGATGAGAGAGAGAGAGAGTTTTATCCATACCTCTGTCTAGAGGAGGTGGATGAGAGAGAGAGAGAGAGAGAGAGAGTTATCCATCCCTCTGTCTAGAGGAGGTGGATGAGAGAGAGAGAGAGAGAGTTATCCATCCCTCTGTCTAGAGGAGGTGGATGAGAGAGAGAGAGAGAGAGTTATCCATCCCTCTGTCTAGAGGAGATGAATGAGAGAGAGAGATATCCATCCCTCTGTCTAGAGGAGGTGGATGAGAGAGAGAGAGAGAGAGTTTTACCCATCCCTCTGTCTAGAGGAGGTGGATGAGAGAAAGAGAGAGAGAGTTTTATCCATCCCTCTGTCTAGAGGAGGTGGATGAGAGAGAGAGAGAGAGAGAGAGAGAGATCCATCCCTCTGTCTAGAGGAGGTGGATGAGAGAGAGAGAGAGAGAGAGAGAGTTATCCATCCCTCTGTCTAGAGGAGGTGGATGAGAGAGAGAAAGAGAGAGAGTTATCCATCCCTCTGTCTAGAGGAGATGAATGAGAGAGAGAGATATCCATCCCTCTGTCTAGAGGAGGTGGATGAGAGAGAGAGAGAGAGAGAGAGTTTTACCCATCCCTCTGTCTAGAGGAGGTGGATGAGAGAAAGAGAGAGTCATCCATCCCTCTGTCTAGAGGAGGTGGATGAGAGAGAGAGAGAGAGAGTTATCCATCCCTCTGTCTAGAGGAGATGAATGAGAGAGAGAGAGAGAGAGAGAGAGAGGGGGTGATGGGGAAGGGGAAGGAGGGGTGGTCCGACCAACATTTAAGAGACTGGTTCTAAAGTTAAGGCCCATCTTCAGGTAAGTCTGTACATCATCCATCCATCTTCAAACGCCTTTCCTGTCGCAGCATCGCAGTAAGTACTTTATCAATGACTATATTAATTTCACTAGCCAGGGTTAGGCATGTTAAACTATGGGTTGGGTTTAGGCATGGTTTACTAAGGGTTAAGTTTAGGGCCAGGGTTAGGGTCAGGCATACTAGACTAATGGTTAAGTTTAGGGTTAGGGTTAGGGCCAGGCATACTAGACTAATGGTTAAGTTTAGGGCTAGGGTTAGGGTTAGGTGTGCTAAACTATTGGTTAAGTTTAGGGTCAGGGTTAGGGTCAGGCATATGAGGCCATACGTTAGGGCAGACACAGGATCCAGATATGAATAAACCGGAGAAACCGATGAAGTCTTCGCCGCAGCCGAGTTGACAGCGTCCCAGATTTTCAGTTTTAATTGTTGTACTTACAGTATTAAAAGCAATTGCTTGCTGTTAAAGAACCTCCATTTGTCTGGCTTTGTGATTAAACTTGATCTGTGGTGTGATTGTATTTTATTGGTTTCCTTACAAGGTTAAGGTTTTTATTATTAGAATAATTTTATTCTAAATAGTAGGACACATCATCAGTAGAGAACCTTGGAATCATCAGGTGTTTCGGCCATTACCACTAGACACCCTCCTCCAAGGGCGGCCCAACCGGGGTTGATCAAATCCCGGCGTGTGTCCCATAGCCAATTAAAATTTAAGAATAACTTTAGTCCATCTTGAAGTGTATTAGGATGTATATTGAAGCTTATTTGCTCTAAAGTTGATTTCTGAAGATTTTTAAAAAGAACATTTGACACAAAATTGCTACTGTACGTTTACCATTTGAAAATTGCATTATAGCAGTCCATGTACAATGATCATTGTTTTCATTTAAATTATATTTTATCAAATATATAATATATTAATTTAGACATCAATAAACAATTAGCATCGACTCACCATCTGTTCCAATAGATGTCTGTTTTCAGCATTAGATGAATCTTATCCGTCTGGCCAGAGGATCTGGAGGCCCAGAGTCCACGGCCAGCTTCTTGATTTAACTCCTGTGTTCCATACACCGCACAACTACAGGAGGCACTGTTTCTGTTTTAATTGATGTTAGTAGGCTGCACACCAAAGGTCATTATTCGCGCCAGTACGTACTGTCACGGTTTCAGAGTTCAAAATTTGAAGAAGACGTTGAGGTGAAGTGAGAACCCCAGGAAGGACGAGTAGAGTTCCTCGAGTACGATGATGTCAGTTTCATCTTGATACGACGACCGGAAGCGACGGAATAGTCATTTTTAGAGCAAAAATTGTTGTTAATGGCGTTTGTGGGCGTGGCTTAAGCCTTTTATGCTGTAACTTTACTTCTGAATGTCCGAGCAACTTGCAATAAAGTTCAACATGAACCTTTAAGTATTCTGCATCAATTAGCATTAGTCTAGTGACTGTAGAAAGACCGGAAGTAGTTAGAACATCGCTCTATGACGTTTATGGGCGGGGCTTAGAGCCGTTAATGCCATAATTTTATTTCTAAAAGCAGTAAGGTTTGAAATTGAGTTAATCATTAACCTATGGAGTCCACCGCATGCCATCATCTTCATCAGTTGTTTCCATGAGGGCGACGATTCTCTTCTTGGTCGTCGAGAAAATTTGGAGCAGAGAGAAGGAGAGGGACCGTGTCTACGGTTCACACACTCCCTTGCCGGTCTAGGCATACTCTGCCTCTCTACACTCCCTTCCCAATTCAGCTTTATGCCTATGGGAAGGGGGTAAGAGATATATCAATGAACAGGATAACCAGTCTCTTAGGGAACGCAGCAATTTGGTGGGTTAACGCTTGTGAAAGTTAGGGTAGGGAAAAGATTATCCGAAAGGCACTGGCTGGGTTAGGTTTGTTCGGATCCCAGGAGCCTCCCCACGCGTCCGACGACTACGCAGTTGAATGGAGACTAAAGGTATGCACGGGCCGCCGCATGTCAGTCAATTTCCCCCTGCTAAAGCGTTAACCCTCAAGGTATCCCATATTGGGATAACCCTCAGAGTGGTAAATACCATCCCTCTGCTAACCGGAGGCGGTGAAAGAGACCTTTCGACCAAACCTCAATTTAAGGGAAAGGAGGGAAGGGGGAGAGAGAAATATCCATCCCTCTGTCTAGAGGAGGTGGATGAGAGAGAGAGAGAGTTTTATCCATACCTCTGTCTAGAGGAGGTGGATGAGAGAGAGAGAGAGAGAGAGAGAGTTATCCATCCCTCTGTCTAGAGGAGGTGGATGAGAGAGAGAGAGAGAGAGTTATCCATCCCTCTGTCTAGAGGAGGTGGATGAGAGAGAGAGAGAGAGAGTTATCCATCCCTCTGTCTAGAGGAGATGAATGAGAGAGAGAGATATCCATCCCTCTGTCTAGAGGAGGTGGATGAGAGAGAGAGAGAGAGAGTTTTACCCATCCCTCTGTCTAGAGGAGGTGGATGAGAGAAAGAGAGAGAGAGTTTTATCCATCCCTCTGTCTAGAGGAGGTGGATGAGAGAGAGAGAGAGAGAGAGAGAGAGATCCATCCCTCTGTCTAGAGGAGGTGGATGAGAGAGAGAGAGAGAGAGAGAGAGTTATCCATCCCTCTGTCTAGAGGAGGTGGATGAGAGAGAGAAAGAGAGAGAGTTATCCATCCCTCTGTCTAGAGGAGATGAATGAGAGAGAGAGATATCCATCCCTCTGTCTAGAGGAGGTGGATGAGAGAGAGAGAGAGAGAGAGAGTTTTACCCATCCCTCTGTCTAGAGGAGGTGGATGAGAGAAAGAGAGAGTCATCCATCCCTCTGTCTAGAGGAGGTGGATGAGAGAGAGAGAGAGAGAGAGTTATCCATCCCTCTGTCTAGAGGAGATGAATGAGAGAGAGAGAGAGAGAGAGAGAGGGGGTGATGGGGAAGGGGAAGGAGGGGTGGTCCGACCAACATTTAAGAGACTGGTTCTAAAGTTAAGGCCCATCTTCAGGTAAGTCTGTACATCATCCATCCATCTTCAAACGCCTTTCCTGTCGCAGCATCGCAGTAAGTACTTTATCAATGACTATATTAATTTCACTAGCCAGGGTTAGGCATGTTAAACTATGGGTTGGGTTTAGGCATGGTTTACTAAGGGTTAAGTTTAGGGCCAGGGTTAGGGTCAGGCATACTAGACTAATGGTTAAGTTTAGGGTTAGGGTTAGGGCCAGGCATACTAGACTAATGGTTAAGTTTAGGGCTAGGGTTAGGGTTAGGTGTGCTAAACTATTGGTTAAGTTTAGGGTCAGGGTTAGGGTCAGGCATATGAGGCCATACGTTAGGGCAGACACAGGATCCAGATATGAATAAACCGGAGAAACCGATGAAGTCTTCGCCGCAGCCGAGTTGACAGCGTCCCAGATTTTCAGTTTTAATTGTTGTACTTACAGTATTAAAAGCAATTGCTTGCTGTTAAAGAACCTCCATTTGTCTGGCTTTGTGATTAAACTTGATCTGTGGTGTGATTGTATTTTATTGGTTTCCTTACAAGGTTAAGGTTTTTATTATTAGAATAATTTTATTCTAAATAGTAGGACACATCATCAGTAGAGAACCTTGGAATCATCAGGTGTTTCGGCCATTACCACTAGACACCCTCCTCCAAGGGCGGCCCAACCGGGGTTGATCAAATCCCGGCGTGTGTCCCATAGCCAATTAAAATTTAAGAATAACTTTAGTCCATCTTGAAGTGTATTAGGATGTATATTGAAGCTTATTTGCTCTAAAGTTGATTTCTGAAGATTTTTAAAAAGAACATTTGACACAAAATTGCTACTGTACGTTTACCATTTGAAAATTGCATTATAGCAGTCCATGTACAATGATCATTGTTTTCATTTAAATTATATTTTATCAAATATATAATATATTAATTTAGACATCAATAAACAATTAGCATCGACTCACCATCTGTTCCAATAGATGTCTGTTTTCAGCATTAGATGAATCTTATCCGTCTGGCCAGAGGATCTGGAGGCCCAGAGTCCACGGCCAGCTTCTTGATTTAACTCCTGTGTTCCATACACCGCACAACTACAGGAGGCACTGTTTCTGTTTTAATTGATGTTAGTAGGCTGCACACCAAAGGTCATTATTCGCGCCAGTACGTACTGTCACGGTTTCAGAGTTCAAAATTTGAAGAAGACGTTGAGGTGAAGTGAGAACCCCAGGAAGGACGAGTAGAGTTCCTCGAGTACGATGATGTCAGTTTCATCTTGATACGACGACCGGAAGCGACGGAATAGTCATTTTTAGAGCAAAAATTGTTGTTAATGGCGTTTGTGGGCGTGGCTTAAGCCTTTTATGCTGTAACTTTACTTCTGAATGTCCGAGCAACTTGCAATAAAGTTCAACATGAACCTTTAAGTATTCTGCATCAATTAGCATTAGTCTAGTGACTGTAGAAAGACCGGAAGTAGTTAGAACATCGCTCTATGACGTTTATGGGCGGGGCTTAGAGCCGTTAATGCCATAATTTTATTTCTAAAAGCAGTAAGGTTTGAAATTGAGTTAATCATTAACCTATGGAGTCCACCGCATGCCATCATCTTCATCAGTTGTTTCCATGAGGGCGACGATTCTCTTCTTGGTCGTCGAGAAAATTTGGAGCAGAGAGAAGGAGAGGGACCGTGTCTACGGTTCACACACTCCCTTGCCGGTCTAGGCATACTCTGCCTCTCTACACTCCCTTCCCAATTCAGCTTTATGCCTATGGGAAGGGGGTAAGAGATATATCAATGAACAGGATAACCAGTCTCTTAGGGAACGCAGCAATTTGGTGGGTTAACGCTTGTGAAAGTTAGGGTAGGGAAAAGATTATCCGAAAGGCACTGGCTGGGTTAGGTTTGTTCGGATCCCAGGAGCCTCCCCACGCGTCCGACGACTACGCAGTTGAATGGAGACTAAAGGTATGCACGGGCCGCCGCATGTCAGTCAATTTCCCCCTGCTAAAGCGTTAACCCTCAAGGTATCCCATATTGGGATAACCCTCAGAGTGGTAAATACCATCCCTCTGCTAACCGGAGGCGGTGAAAGAGACCTTTCGACCAAACCTCAATTTAAGGGAAAGGAGGGAAGGGGGAGAGAGAAATATCCATCCCTCTGTCTAGAGGAGGTGGATGAGAGAGAGAGAGAGTTTTATCCATACCTCTGTCTAGAGGAGGTGGATGAGAGAGAGAGAGAGAGAGAGAGAGTTATCCATCCCTCTGTCTAGAGGAGGTGGATGAGAGAGAGAGAGAGAGAGTTATCCATCCCTCTGTCTAGAGGAGGTGGATGAGAGAGAGAGAGAGAGAGTTATCCATCCCTCTGTCTAGAGGAGATGAATGAGAGAGAGAGATATCCATCCCTCTGTCTAGAGGAGGTGGATGAGAGAGAGAGAGAGAGAGTTTTACCCATCCCTCTGTCTAGAGGAGGTGGATGAGAGAAAGAGAGAGAGAGTTTTATCCATCCCTCTGTCTAGAGGAGGTGGATGAGAGAGAGAGAGAGAGAGAGAGAGAGATCCATCCCTCTGTCTAGAGGAGGTGGATGAGAGAGAGAGAGAGAGAGAGAGAGTTATCCATCCCTCTGTCTAGAGGAGGTGGATGAGAGAGAGAAAGAGAGAGAGTTATCCATCCCTCTGTCTAGAGGAGATGAATGAGAGAGAGAGATATCCATCCCTCTGTCTAGAGGAGGTGGATGAGAGAGAGAGAGAGAGAGAGAGTTTTACCCATCCCTCTGTCTAGAGGAGGTGGATGAGAGAAAGAGAGAGTCATCCATCCCTCTGTCTAGAGGAGGTGGATGAGAGAGAGAGAGAGAGAGAGTTATCCATCCCTCTGTCTAGAGGAGATGAATGAGAGAGAGAGAGAGAGAGAGAGAGAGAGGGGGTGATGGGGAAGGGGAAGGAGGGGTGGTCCGACCAACATTTAAGAGACTGGTTCTAAAGTTAAGGCCCATCTTCAGGTAAGTCTGTACATCATCCATCCATCTTCAAACGCCTTTCCTGTCGCAGCATCGCAGTAAGTACTTTATCAATGACTATATTAATTTCACTAGCCAGGGTTAGGCATGTTAAACTATGGGTTGGGTTTAGGCATGGTTTACTAAGGGTTAAGTTTAGGGCCAGGGTTAGGGTCAGGCATACTAGACTAATGGTTAAGTTTAGGGTTAGGGTTAGGGCCAGGCATACTAGACTAATGGTTAAGTTTAGGGCTAGGGTTAGGGTTAGGTGTGCTAAACTATTGGTTAAGTTTAGGGTCAGGGTTAGGGTCAGGCATATGAGGCCATACGTTAGGGCAGACACAGGATCCAGATATGAATAAACCGGAGAAACCGATGAAGTCTTCGCCGCAGCCGAGTTGACAGCGTCCCAGATTTTCAGTTTTAATTGTTGTACTTACAGTATTAAAAGCAATTGCTTGCTGTTAAAGAACCTCCATTTGTCTGGCTTTGTGATTAAACTTGATCTGTGGTGTGATTGTATTTTATTGGTTTCCTTACAAGGTTAAGGTTTTTATTATTAGAATAATTTTATTCTAAATAGTAGGACACATCATCAGTAGAGAACCTTGGAATCATCAGGTGTTTCGGCCATTACCACTAGACACCCTCCTCCAAGGGCGGCCCAACCGGGGTTGATCAAATCCCGGCGTGTGTCCCATAGCCAATTAAAATTTAAGAATAACTTTAGTCCATCTTGAAGTGTATTAGGATGTATATTGAAGCTTATTTGCTCTAAAGTTGATTTCTGAAGATTTTTAAAAAGAACATTTGACACAAAATTGCTACTGTACGTTTACCATTTGAAAATTGCATTATAGCAGTCCATGTACAATGATCATTGTTTTCATTTAAATTATATTTTATCAAATATATAATATATTAATTTAGACATCAATAAACAATTAGCATCGACTCACCATCTGTTCCAATAGATGTCTGTTTTCAGCATTAGATGAATCTTATCCGTCTGGCCAGAGGATCTGGAGGCCCAGAGTCCACGGCCAGCTTCTTGATTTAACTCCTGTGTTCCATACACCGCACAACTACAGGAGGCACTGTTTCTGTTTTAATTGATGTTAGTAGGCTGCACACCAAAGGTCATTATTCGCGCCAGTACGTACTGTCACGGTTTCAGAGTTCAAAATTTGAAGAAGACGTTGAGGTGAAGTGAGAACCCCAGGAAGGACGAGTAGAGTTCCTCGAGTACGATGATGTCAGTTTCATCTTGATACGACGACCGGAAGCGACGGAATAGTCATTTTAGAGCAAAAATTGTTGTTAATGGCGTTTGTGGGCGTGGCTTAAGCCTTTTATGCTGTAACTTTACTTCTGAATGTCCGAGCAACTTGCAATAAAGTTCAACATGAACCTTTAAGTATTCTGCATCAATTAGCATTAGTCTAGTGACTGTAGAAAGACCGGAAGTAGTTAGAACATCGCTCTATGACGTTTATGGGCGGGGCTTAGAGCCGTTAATGCCATAATTTTATTTCTAAAAGCAGTAAGGTTTGAAATTGAGTTAATCATTAACCTATGGAGTCCACCGCATGCCATCATCTTCATCAGTTGTTTCCATGAGGGCGACGATTCTCTTCTTGGTCGTCGAGAAAATTTGGAGCAGAGAGAAGGAGAGGGACCGTGTCTACGGTTCACACACTCCCTTGCCGGTCTAGGCATACTCTGCCTCTCTACACTCCCTTCCCAATTCAGCTTTATGCCTATGGGAAGGGGGTAAGAGATATATCAATGAACAGGATAACCAGTCTCTTAGGGAACGCAGCAATTTGGTGGGTTAACGCTTGTGAAAGTTAGGGTAGGGAAAAGATTATCCGAAAGGCACTGGCTGGGTTAGGTTTGTTCGGATCCCAGGAGCCTCCCCACGCGTCCGACGACTACGCAGTTGAATGGAGACTAAAGGTATGCACGGGCCGCCGCATGTCAGTCAATTTCCCCCTGCTAAAGCGTTAACCCTCAAGGTATCCCATATTGGGATAACCCTCAGAGTGGTAAATACCATCCCTCTGCTAACCGGAGGCGGTGAAAGAGACCTTTCGACCAAACCTCAATTTAAGGGAAAGGAGGGAAGGGGAGAGAGAAATATCCATCCCTCTGTCTAGAGGAGGTGGATGAGAGAGAGAGAGAGTTTTATCCATACCTCTGTCTAGAGGAGGTGGATGAGAGAGAGAGAGAGAGAGAGAGAGAGAGTTATCCATCCCTCTGTCTAGAGGAGGTGAGAGAGAGAGAGAGAGAGTGTCTAGAGGAGATGAGAGAGAGAGAGAGAGTTATCCATCCCTCTGTCTAGAGGAGATGAATGAGAGAGAGAGATATCCACCTCTGTCTAGAGGAGGTGGATCCATCCCTCTGTCTAGAGGGTGGATGAGAGAAAGAGAGAGAGAGTGTCTAGATGGATGAGAGAGAGAGAGAGAGAGAGAGAGAGATCCATCCCTCTGTCCCATCCCTCTGTCTAGAGGAGGTGGATGAGAGAGAGAAGAGAGAGAGAGTTCATCCATCCATCCCTCTGTCTAGAGGAGGTGGATGAGAGAGAGAGAGAGAGAGAGAGTTATCCCTCTGTCTAGAGGAGATGAAAGAGGAGAGTCTAGAGGAGATGAGAGAGAGAGAGAGAGAGGGAGAGAGAGAATGAGAGAGAGAGAGAGAGAGAGAGAGGAGGGGGAAGGGGAAGGAGGGGTGGTCCGACCAACATTTAAGAGACTGGTTCTAAGTTAAGGCCCATCTTCAGGTAGTCTGTACATCATCCATCCATCTTCAAACGCCTTTCCTGTCGCAGCATCGCAGTAAGTACTTTATCAATGACTATATTAATTTCACTAGCCAGGGTTAGGCATGTTAAACTATGGGTGGGTTTAGGCATGGTTTACTAAGGGTTAAGTTTAGGGCAGGGTTAGGGTCAGGCATACTAGACTAATGGTTAAGTTTAGGGTTAGGGTTAGGGCCAGGCATACTAGACTAATGGTTAGTTTAGGGCTAGGGTTAGGGTTAGGTGTGCTAAACTATTGGTTAAGTTTAGGGTCAGGGTTAGGGTCAGGCATATGAGGCCATACGTTAGGGCAGACACAGGATCCAGATATGAATAAACCGGAGAAACCGATGAAGTCTTCGCCGCAGCCGAGTTGACAGCGTCCCAGATTTTCAGTTTTAATTGTTGTACTTACAGTATTAAAAGCAATTGCTTGCTGTTAAAGAACCTCCATTTGTCTGGCTTTGTGATTAAACTTGATCTGTGGTGTGATTGTATTTTATTGGTTTCCTTACAAGGTTAAGGTTTTTATTATTAGAATAATTTTATTCTAAATAGTAGGACACATCATCAGTAGAGAACCTTGGAATCATCAGGTGTTTCGGCCATTACCACTAGACACCCTCCTCCAAGGGCGGCCCAACCGGGGTTGATCAAATCCCGGCGTGTGTCCCATAGCCAATTAAAATTTAAGAATAACTTTAGTCCATCTTGAAGTGTATTAGGATGTATATTGAAGCTTATTTGCTCTAAAGTTGATTTCTGAAGATTTTTAAAAGAACATTTGACACAAAATTGCTACTGTACGTTTACCATTTGAAAATTGCATTATAGCAGTCCATGTACAATGATCATTGTTTTCATTTAAATTATATTTTATCAAATATATAATATATTAATTTAGACATCAATAAACAATTAGCATCGACTCACCATCTGTTCCAATAGATGTCTGTTTTCAGCATTAGATGAATCTTATCCGTCTGGCCAGAGGATCTGGAGCCCAGAGTCCACGGCCAGCTTCTTGATTTAACTCCTGTGTTCATACACCGCACAACTACAGGAGGCACTGTTTCTGTTTTATTGATGTTAGTAGGCTGCACACCAAAGGTCATTATTCGCGCCAGTACGTACTGTCACGGTTTCAGAGTTCAAAATTTGAAGAAGACGTTGAGGTGAAGTGAGAACCCCAGGAAGGACGAGTAGAGTTCCTCGAGTACGATGATGTCAGTTTCATCTTGATACGACGACGGAAGCGACGGATAGTCATTTTAGAGCAAAAATTGTTGTTAATGGCGTTTGTGGGCTGGCTTAAGCCTTTTATGCTGTAACTTTACTTCTGAATGTCCGAGCAACTTGCAATAAAGTTCAACATGAACCTTTAAGTATTCTGCATCAATTAGCATTAGTCTAGTGACTGTAGAAAGACCGGAAGTAGTTAGAACATCGCTCTATGACGTTTATGGGCGGGGCTTAGAGCCGTTAATGCCATAATTTTATTTCTAAAAGCAGTAAGGTTTGAAATTGAGTTATCATTAACCTATGGAGTCCACCGCATGCCATCATCTTCATCAGTTGTTTCCATGAGGGCGACGATTCTCTTCTTGGTCGTCGAGAAAATTTGGAGCAGAGAGAAGGAGAGGGACCGTGTCTACGGTTCACACACTCCCTTGCCGGTCTAGGCATACTCTGCCTCTCTACACTCCCTTCCAATTCAGCTTTATGCCTATGGGAAGGGGGTAAGAGATATATCAATGAACAGGATAACCAGTCTCTTAGGGAACGCAGCAATTTGGTGGGTTAACGCTTGTGAAAGTTAGGGTAGGGAAAAGATTATCCGAAAGGCACTGGCTGGGTTAGGTTTGTTCGGATCCCAGGAGCCTCCCCCGCGTTCGACGAACGCAGTGAATGGAGACTAAGGTATGCACGGGCCGCCGCATGTCAGTCAATTTCCCCCTGCTAAAAGCGTTAACCCTCAAGGTATCCCATATTGGGATAACCCTCAGAGTGGTAAATACCATCCCTCTGCTAACCGGAGGCGGTGAAAGAGACCTTTCGACCAAACCTCAATTTAAGGGAAAGGAGGGAAGGGGGAGAGAGAAATATCCATCCCTCTGTCTAGAGGAGGTGGATGAGAGAGAGAGAGAGAGTTTTATCCATACCTCTGTCTAGAGGAGGTGGATGAGAGAGAGAGAGAGAGAGAGAGAGAGAGTTATCCATCCCTCTGTCTAGAGGAGGTGGATGAGAGAGAGAGAGAGAGAGAGAGAGAGA
>NW_022603374.1:0-17699 GCF_008692095.1 Etheostoma spectabile
TGTAAGGTGCTGCACAGAACACAGCTCGTAGAACTAGTTTGTCCTAAAGTTTCCATCCACATCAGGCTAACTTTTAAACTATGGACACGCATTGTGCATCTGTATTGTTTCCATCTTATAAGGCAAATCATTATTTTAATGTTTTGGTCAACTGCTGTGATTAAATGGCATTGCTGCTATTATTAGTAGAGTTGCGCATCCTGTACTGCTGCTTCTTTAGGGTGTTAAGGTAATATCACTACAACTACTGCATCAAATGTTTGCCAGGCTGTTGCACAGTGACCCTTTTCATAACTGACAGAGTACAGGTGTGATAGTTTACTTGAGAAACCTCAGACATCTGTTCTTGTTGAAGGGGAGAGTGTGTGACACATGTTGTAACAACTGGACTTACTGGTCGGATAAACTGCTTCAGCTAAATCCATGTAATATTAAATAAACTTCACCTCTGGTAACTTTGGCAACTGTGCTGAAAACTTGTGTACTTGCTGATTGGTTTCAATTGTCTCAGCTACTCACACCATGGTCAATCTCATGACATCTTTACTCCCAGTTCACTCACCCCCCCCTTTCTTACCAGCATCTTGTTAAAAGCAGATTCTAATCTAGCCTGTCATGTCCTGCTTGCTTGTGGCTCATGGTTTATAGACTTCACAGTAACCTGACTGCCTTGCTCGATAACCAGATGCATATTTTTTGGCTTTGCATACTTGTTGAACCCGTTTTTTTAAACGTGTGGGCACAGAGAGGGTACAAGAAGAGCACGGTACATGAAGACGCCCAAATGCTGGGAAAGTGTTTGGAATGCGGCAGCAGGAAAGGTTGATAACATTTTTTTTATTCAGTTCAATGTCATACGAAATATTAGTTACTGTTGCTACTTCTTAGGTACCACTATGGAATTCCAACAAGAGGTTAAACTAGGACGCCATATGTGTTTGTGTGTGTGTGAGCTTGTGTGCATGCATGCATGTATGCGTGTGCGTCTGTGTTACCAACAATAGACTCCAGGGGAATTGCAGGGGACTTCAGTGGCTGTGGGCAGGTCCAAGACACCACCCATCAATTTGGCGGTGAGGCTGCATACAGTTTGATATTCCTGTATGTTTGTGTATACACCACTATGGCCTGAAACTAGCAGGTTCAGTTAGACTGAGAAGACAGGTTGCGTGATGTCGCCGTGGCAGTTTTAGGCTTTATTTCAGAGTGAAATTAAATTATGTTTTTCAAAGTTTTGTTTATGTGGTCAAATGATATACTGTGGCCATATGGTGGAATCAAAACTTGAGTTGTTTTGTACTTTGTACCGAATTATTTCTGTGCTGCTGTTTTATCTCTATATGTTTGTTTGTATCAGTTAACACATTTGGAATACTTTCATCTGTCTCTTTCTTGGTGAATGCAGCTTCACTTCCCCCTAATGTTGGTTCCCCTGGTCAGCTGCTTAGTATACCACAGTTTCCAGCCTGGCTAGGCAGATAGACAGACCCCTCTCTGTTGTTTTTCTGTTGTTGTGCTGAAGTCTAGGGGGAGTAAAGGGGCTTCTTCTGTTCTCTTCTGGGACATTTATTATGGAGAGGCCAACACAACCTGATCAAATTAGAGTGGGAGAGGATGAGCCTGGGATGTCTTTCTGGGTTGAGGCAAAGCTGGACTTAAATCTTCACACTTTTGGAGTTGGATGATGTCTTTTGGTGATGCTAATCAAGGGTTTTTACATTTTCAGTGTACTGTTAAAAAGATAATAATACTGAATTAGTTGAAGGCAGAATAGATGTATCAGAACCTCCTTTTAATTAAGCAGGAAGGCCAACTGATCAGGAAGGGGATATGTGACCAGTCTGACACTGACTGCATGTTGATTTATGGCGTTTTCCAATACATGGTACCTGCTTGACTCGCCTCGACTCTTTTTGCCTTTTTAGTTTTTCCATTATGAAAAAATTATTGGTATTAGCTAACAGGTACCTCCTTTTTTTTTTTTTTGTATCCCCTCTATTGAGGTTCCAAGCAAGCTAAGGCGATACCAAAACGTGACGTGAAAACCTGTAGACTACTGATTGGTTGGAGAGAATCATCACTAATCACTGCGTCCTCATTGCTAGTGACAGACGGTGGTGTCCTGAAGAAACCCGCTAAAATTTAAATAGTTTAGCCAGAGGCGTTTTTTTTTTTTTTTGGCTGCCTCCAGCTTCTTTTGAAATAAAGAAGTGACAACAGTCACATGGCGAGAATCAAAAACAACACACCTTCGACATTCTGTGTGTGTGTTGCGTTAGGTCACGGCAGTTTCCTGCGGCTTCGCTATGACGACCAGCCATGCTCGCCTCACGCATGAGGCGGTACTAAATCTGCAATGGAAAATGGAGGACGGGACACCGCAATCGAGCAGAGCTGGTACTAGCAGTGGGTAAGCGCCATTAGTGAATTGGTTTGGGATGAAATGGGAGAGAAGATTGGTGGTTTGCATTGAAGGACGGCGAGACACACGAGGGTGGGTCGGTCCTCGATGCTTTGCCTCATCAGCAGTGGAAAGGGGAAGTGGGTGATGTGGTGGTGGGTACTGTGCAATGCAGAGTCTGAGACAGAGATGGAGCAATGATGAGATGAGAGCGACAGATGAGAGGGAGAGAGAGAGGGTCTGATAGTAGGGACAGAGAGAGCAAGCAAGCAGAGAGCTGGTCATCTGATAACAGAGCGGGTTCTGTTACACGCCTGTCATAGACTTACAGGAAGTCCTCTTTCCCTGTTGGGCTGCGCATGCACAAAGTGGCGCATCCAGGGCAAGTTGGGCCTGTGGACTGACCAACCGGCCCGCTTGAGTTCTGCAGGACAACGCTGTGTTGGGTTGTAGTGCTGTTTCTGAAGCCATGTGTTAGATTTTGTGACACTTCCTGGTTGGCAGCATGGCAGCGTCAGAGCATGTTACTCAAGCTAAAGGAACTCAAACCGTGGATGTGGTTTTATTACACTGCAGCTTGTGAAAGGCTCCTGTCCCAACACATGTTATATTTACTACTACTATGTTACTTAATTTACACCAAAAGACAATATTTTTAACTGGCATGAAATTTTTGTTTCTAGTTTTAGTTAGTTTTGATAGAATACTATTTAATTAACAAGCATAATCAAATGAATAAATTGGTTAATGTCAATACACTGTTGTGTTTCTCTGTATAGAGTGACCACAAAAATAAACACCTGCACAATGCTATACAAAAGCCTGTCATGAAATACTATCTTGTTTAAAATGATCACTCTTTGTTAAGAATACGACTTTTGTTCTTTGTATGTTGTCTTTGATGGTAATTTTTAAGCTGTACATTTTAGTGGAGTGGCATTAAACTGCATTGTATTTTGTCTGTGTCATTTACATATGGAGGAGCAAATAATACATTACACTAACAACACTACAAAGTACAGACTGAGAATTTACCTCAAATACCATCTTTCAGTTATTGTGTCTATTTTAAAATGTAAGTTTTATAAAAGTAATAATTCACAGTTGTTGTACTGGATTGAATTACAATGTGTGTTTTTTATTTGTTAGGCTGTGGCGCTACGTTTGGTCTCCCTGATACAAACAAGCAAGAAAACAAAATACAGACCGATTTAGAACAGTGTGAGAGCGTCCCGACCCCGAGTACTTAGTTGCAGTTACAGCTTTCACTTTTCCGGGTCCTTTGCTATGTGGCAGCACACACATAGATCTTTATAACTTAATAAAACCCCCGCTAGCTTCCTCACATTAAACTTTGCCCAACTTGTGGGTGGTTACCTTCCCTCTCATTGAAGCAGGTTACACCAGGTAACAGAATGAGATCTCTGAGTTTATCATTGACAGCTGAGCCGGATTCCTTGGCCAACATACACTCAGGAGTTATGATTGAGCTTGTGAGTTTAACGCCCTGCCTCGCCCACTACCTTTTCACTGGCTTTGTGTCTGTGTTTGGCTGCTCTTCCTGGTGAGTTTCTAGTAAAAGCTACCAGGCCGAGACCAGCCCATGCAACTTAAGTTTTATCAGTCACCAGCCCTCTTCCTGCTTTGCTCCCAATTTGACCAATCAGGTTTCCTTCCATTACTGGCAGCAGGGAGTTACTGCACTTACACTTGCTCAACCACTCTTCCAAGAAACGGCCACCCCCTCCCCATTCTGATTATCTTGTATTATCTTGGTCCGACCTTGAACCACCTTGACCTGAGTGAAGATTTTCCTGTGCAGCAGAGCGGGCTAGGCAGGTTTGTTGCCATAAAGGCCAGTCAAGATAGTCAATGAATGAGGACAGGGGTGGAAAGTGAAATGATAAAAGGATTATGGAGGAGCAAAGGACCTACCAAATTCTTCAACTTGATGTTAAATGTCCAGATTCCACTTGTTTTCGGTCCTGACTTTGCTGCTGTATTTCTATTGCACTCTAATCTTAATACAGACATGCATTAAGTCTACATCTGAGTAGAGTTGTGAGTAACCTGATGTAATTGTTCTCTAGAATTATCTTTGTAAAAGCAATAAGCTAAAAACACTTCACAAGGTGTTATAAAATTAACAACTGCTCTGCTTCAGTACTAAAAGGTGGCCCATCTTTGCCCTATTAACATTTATGTTTTAAGACGGGTCATCAACTACATTTTTCCATGGGCCAGAATGTTTCCAAGCACACACTCCGGGGGCCAGAGTTTCAAGTAAAGGAAATAAACTGTACTTATACCTAATACGCCTATTTTTGATATTTGATATTTTTACTTTATTACTAAATTAATGCTATATTATTTACATGTATTAGTGTGAACAGACTCCTAAAAAAGCATGGGAAATCGATAATGATAACTAGATAGGCTACTTAACTAGAAAATGATGTCAGGCTAAGAGGCAGTTCACTGAGGAGTGCTGCAGTGTTCTGATTGGTGGAAAATGCTCGCAGGAAGAAAGGCCTGTTGTGAGGTAAAATTGAATTGCTCTCAACAAGCTTGAAGTGAAAATTTGAAGTGGAAAACCACAGCTTTAATGAAGACTGGTCTAATAAGGATGGTTTTGTCTTGCCGAGTTCCAGTAACCCTAAACCTGGATGTTTCATTAGCAATGAAACTATTGCTGTTGCAAAAGAATCCAACCATTAGGCTTTAAGAATAAAGAATGTAAATATGATGATGACGTCATTTGCATGCATATTAAATAGCCATGTGGATTTATTGTGGTCTGATAATACATCCGTGGATTTACTGCTCCATTGGAAGGGATGGTTTGTTTAGCCAGCAGCTACAAGATTACAAGCTACAAGTTTAACAGAATTAGTCAAAATTTTGAAATTTGTTGCAATCTTAGAAACAGTGAGAACACAAACTGACAACTTTTTGTTTTAGCTTGTTTGTAAAATATTGACTAATTGCAGAGTCGCGTGCTGTGTTTGTAAAACAGCGCAGTGGATGAGAGTGGACCGCATGCAGACAGAGCAGATAGAAATATCGTTTCCTATGTGTTTACGTGTTTTTATTTTACTTACAGTAACAAGTGTAGCGTCATCGGCACCAACGGCTGTTGATAATCCTCTCTGCATCGTTCAAAGTGAGGTAGCCTACATGTGCTGCATGTTGTAACACACATACCTCTCAGCTAGACCGATTCAGGGAAAATATGAATCACGATTTTTCGTTTTAGCTTAGAATTGATATCACAAGTATATAATTGGCAGTACCAAACAGATGTTTTTGGCACCTACAGCCCATTGTGCATCACCACAAGCCTGTAGACCTAGAGGCTTCAATGAAGAGTAGGGAGAGCATTGCAGCGCTTGGGAGCGCTTTAAAACCTATTTTATACAGCCTATGAATAAAACTCACAGAAGAAATTAGTAACGTTTGTGATGCAGTCGTACAATAAAATTAAACGAGAATCAAAGTCATTAAAAAAGTAATTTCAAAATGGAATCGTGAACAGGCGTGCGCAAGTAGGCGGAGGTGGAGAGTGAAAAAATACTGGGGAATGGTCGAGCCAGCCTTTCATTTCGATCAATTTTGGTTCATGAATAAAAATCGTGACACCCCTAGTATTTGCTTTAAAATTTACAAGAGTCAAACCTATGGAGCTAGAACAGTGACAGTAACCTATGGTATTGAATTATAAATAAATTTGGCACTGAAACAAGGAATATTGGCACTGAAAAATGTTGACCTGATAATATAACCATCAAAAAGTAATAATCTCACAATCCTATTATATTATTTCACTTTGACATTTGTTTTCATTATGATGGGTTTTTCAATGTCAATCTACTCTACTCTATTTTTTCTTAATGTCTGTCTTTTCACTGACAGTTTTTTTTACGCTGTTAAGATTTTTACAATGTCACTGGTTTCAACTTCCTGTCACATCATACTGATGAATAAAATACTTAAAATATGTCTGTCTATAAAATAAATGCAGATTATAGGCAAACTAAAAAAAAGTCCTTCTGCGGTGCCGCTTTGTCCCCGAGCTTTTACTTTTTAAAATAAAAGCTTGCATTTGGAATAACATACTAAAAAATCTCTCATCTTTCCTTTCAAAGTTAAAGCTTGCGTCAACTATCATACTAATGAATAAAATTCTTGAAATATTTGGTGTTTTTTTTAAGTGAACAGTGATGGAAATTATACAAATTAATAAAATACTAAAAAATAATTTAAAAATATGTCTACAAGATAAATGCAGACTATCATACTGATGAATAAAATACTTAAAAATATATGTCCATAATATATATAATGTCTGTAAAATAAATGCAGATTCTAGGCGACCCGGCTGCAACCTGGAGCCTCCTGTCTCATGCCCTCTCGCCAGGCTGATAAGCAATTGTATTTGCAGCAATGTCCCAGTGAAGTGTGAAAACAATATAGAAATAAAAAGGAGTCTTGGAAAGAGTGTAACATGTTTATTTTTGTATTCTTGTTGTGTGTGCAGATCCTTATCCCTCCTCAGGAAATCCTGCAGTTAGTTGGCAGAAATGGCTGCATTGCTGATGCAGGTTTCATCAAATGTACATTAACATCAGGGACACAACAATAACATCCAGAAATCAGCAAACTATATGTATGGCTAAAACTGTTACTTTAAAAGTTTTTAAAAAGTTTTAAATTGATGCAACAAACTTGGTCATGAGCTTACCCGTGACTCCATCTGGAAAATAATTTGCGATTTCGTATTTTTGACTCTATGAACTTACCGTTGGACACACCTCAGCATGAGACGGGAAGGCATGACATGGGACGCTCCAGGCCGCAGTCGTATTTGCCTCCTACCTGCCGCTAACACTGGCACGGAACCTTAACACCCCTCCCCCATAACTCTCCTCCAATCACAAGTATAGCTGCTGACTGACAGGTTTCTAGGCACATCACACACTCACTAACAGGCGTTTACCGACAAACTGCCTTAACTGTGTTTTCCCAGTTTTAGGAGATGTCAGTGAATGCGCTCTGCCTGGTTCCGTGCCAGTGTTAGCGGCAGTTAGAGAGAGCGGAGCTCGTTCTCTTACATGACATCTAAGACGGAGCTAATGAGCGAGTCAAGCCTTGTGCACCAGCAATAACACTGGCCATAGGAGTCCTAAAGGACAGGAATTACTGATATTATAAATACTAAATTGTAGAAGATAGATTGACATCCCCTGTGCTGAATTAAATGAACAGTGCTAACCTCTGCTAACAGCACAGCTTAGGCCTACATTAGAAGTTACCACCAAGCCAGCCTGCTTCTATGTGAAAAAAATGGCAGAGATAAACAGACTTACTTGAGATTTGGAGGTTCCAGATAAACTTGAGGAAGACTTTAGACATTAGCAGATATGCAGATTTAACACATCCATGAGGATTCCTGTGGAGGTGCGGTCACGCCCTCTTTGTTCCTCCCCTCAGGCTCCTCTACCCTACGCCAAAACAGTGACAGAAATTTGAAACTGAAAACTAATGACATTGTAAAAAATCTTGACAGCGTGAAAAAAAAACTGTCACTGAAAAGACAGGCATCAAGAAAAAATGTAGATTGACATTGAAAAACCTATCAAAATGCAAACTAATGTTAAAGTAAAATAATATAATAGGATTGTGAGATTATAACTTTTTGATGTTTTGTGTTTTAATGATCAGTGCAACATTTTTCAGTGCCAATATTTCTTGTTTCAATGGCAAATTTAATTTTCAATACCACAGGTTACTGTCACTGTTCTAGCTCCATACAAACCAAAAGGTTCTCAAAAATTGAAATGGAAATATATGAACGGAATATTAACTTCAATTTCTGATAATAATTGTCTTTACTATATGAGTGTACAATAAAACCTTAAAACAATTTTTTAAAGTGACGGGTAAAGTATTTGTCTATCTGAGAAACATCTGAGGTTGCACTGGGTTAACAGCTTGTTCGTTTGTATTTAGGAATGACTGGTATGTGTCAGCCAAAGACAGAGATACTTTGAAAGTGTAATTACTGCAGTCCTTAGATGATTCATATCAGGCATGGTAACAACACTTTTACTAACTGCAACCACGGCCTGATGTCAGTGTGTTTGTCAGTGAATGACAAGCAAGTTGGGTGTGACTGCCTTGGCATGGATAGTTAGAACGCAGAGCGTAGTCATCTGAAGTAACAGCAAAACGGAAACTGCTTTACAGGAGACCGTTGTGGGTTGTTTCGACCCTGAGGTGTAATTTTGATATGTCCTTGCTGTGTGTCAGTAAATAGGAAGGGCTAGAGGGACGTTACGGATGAGATGGAGGTGATGAGGGTGGATGGGACGGGTTAGTCCTGTGTTGAAATAGTTGTTTGACTTGCAAAGCAGGCCTATGTGCTCTTGGACTGGGCATTGAGAGAAGGCCCTTCCCTGGAAGTTGAACACCCGGGACACGGATAGCTGCCGCGCTGCTGTGTGCTAGGTTGTCGGCCTTGTCACCCACAAGCATGAATTAGTGATAAGGAATGTTTCAAGCTATGAGGAGGCGTCGGGATCAGGTTTGTTGCACTGTTTCCTCTTTCTTGCGGGGTTATTCTGGGACAGGTGGCTCCTGCATGCAGAGTAGTCCCTCCATGCTTCGCTGGCACTGAATTGCATTTGTGTGTTTTATCTTCTTTCAGCTCAGCGTCTTTACCCCACAAGCCGTGACCCGAGGTCAGCTATATGTACAGGATAACGCGCCAAGCAAGCTTGCAGCAAAGCCTGGACTAGTGCAGGTGCTGTGTATCTGTGTTAGAGAAAAGCAGGTTGCCTCAGGTCTGGATGGGCTCACAGAGATCTATTTCCACCTGTGAAGGGCGTGACCGGTAGGCATGCGGTTGCCCTTTTGTCTTGCTCTTTCTTCCATCTTACTCTGCTCTCTCTTCCTCTGTCCCTTCTGTGCCATCTCACTTTGCCCACGCCTCCCTCCCGTCAGCATATTCAGATGAGGGCTTGGATAATAAAATTTGCTCATACCATGCCTGACAGTCCGCTTTTATCTGAGCTTTGTGAAACGCAGTGGCAGTGTTTGCATAGGCTTTGTGGTCTAATGCCTATCAAAACTTAATTGAGTTAAAGGAGCTGTACAGTACGGAGCAAGAAACAGTGGAGCTGTAAAACACTTTACCATTAATCAAACGAAGTAGTACTCTTTAATATGACTCATCTTTTTCGTAATGAAAGCAAACATTGACCCATTTAAAGGATCATGATAAGTTTGAAGAAATGTCTGCCCTTCTACCCTGCCTGCCTCCCTAGAGAAGTCTTTTCCTTATTTTTTATTCTTTTACTCTCACCTGTGGGCAGAGCTGAAACGTCAGATCACAAGGTGTGGGGACAGATAGGCGTTGCTTCTACAGGGGAGAACATAACCGGTAGGAAAGAGGAGAGGCCGCCAGGTTAGGCAGGTTTGGTAGTGGTGTGTAGTGTTCAACCGTACAAGGAGGGCTTATCTAAAGAATTTCAAATGTTGGGTCTCCCTGGCAGATGGGGGGAGTTTGGAGGAGCTGGATGTCCTATATGTGTGTTAATGTGCTTTTGTGTGTTTTGTGCGTTTTTGATGTCTCCATGATGTGTGTGTGTGTGTGTGTGTTTGTGTGTGTTAGAGAAATCGAGGATGGCTTGTTCGGCTGAAACCCCCCTCCCACTGCGCAGGCTTTAGTCGATCATTTTAATCTCCCCCCACACGTGAGCGAGGGGACAGTCTTTCCTGTAACTTGGCACACAGTACAGGGTGGGGTAACCAGCTCAGACCGGATTGACAACCTCCCTTTTTAATACTGTTCCCTCGCAGCTTGTTGCGTGTCCTCTTCCTCCTCCTGTGGAGTTTTTCCACAGGGTCTGCTCTGGCGGCCCCCCTCCCTCCCTCCCCCCACCCCTTTTCCTCCACCTCCCCAGCTCTCTACTGACAGAGTGAACAAGCTGCACAGGCCAGCTCCCAGCATGCTCTCTGATCCCCACTGCCCTCTGCCTATCTGTCCTCTATGACCTCTTGGTTTCTTGCACGAGGACACACACACACACACACGTAAATATAGGCGTGTATACAAGTAAACGGCCACCTGCGCACACAAGTTCATCTTCAAGTTTTTTTTTTTAGATTATTTTTTCGGGCATTTTAGGCCTTTATGTTCCATAGGATAGATGAAGACATCAAAGGGGGGAGAGAGAAGGGGGAATGACATGCAGCAAATGGGCCGCATGTTGGAGTTGAACCCGCGGGCCGCTGTCGAGGAGTAAACCTCTAAATGTGCGCCTGCTCCACCACTGAGCTAACCCGGCACACACGTTTTCATTTTAAAACGATAACCATCTCGTCCTCACAAGCGTTACAACACCATTTCAGATCTCTGTCCATACTGAGAGCGCATATTGCAGACCATTCACGTACACTGGGCATGTGCAAGCGGGAATTGTCACAAATTGAATAATGGCTTTCCTCTTGCACACAAGGCAGTAGTAGAGTTATAAAATGCAGAATTTAACTGCACAACAGCTCCTAGCATCCACAACAAGGCCAGAAACGGCTGTAGTTCGTTATCCTTGTTGAATTCAGTCATTCAAGTCAAGGCTGATGTTTGTTGTCTTGATAGGGGCACGTCAAATCAGGGAAGGACACGTTGGGACTGATAAGACCCAGTCGGGGAGTGAACGTGGGTGTCTGCAGCATTGTTTCCAAAGGTTTCCATTTCTGCTGGTTTAGACTAGAACGCAGCCCCCAGAGGTCGGCAGCATTCCAAACATCTCCATTTTAGGGGCTCTGAAACGCTGCTGTAGTGTGGCTGCAAGGCATAAACGAAGCAAAGGATATGCGTTTTATTATGAAAACGTAGTAGTGTGAATGTAGCCTTAGTCATTCAACTACCTATGATGTTTAAACTGCCTAGCCAAAATGCATTCAAAATTGTTGCGAGCCATTATTTATTCAACAGAAACTCATGGATTGAAAATTGTTACGCTTGTGCTGATGTAGTAAATACACCTGTTTTGCCAGTAGATTTGCTTTACAATCAGTTGCTGTTTAACTGTGTGTCTTCTCTCCAGTTACGATGAGACATATTTTTGACATTAAATCAATTTTTGCAGTCTTTTATTTTTTTCCTGAGCTGTGACATCTCGCTTAGAAAGCTCATCCATCAAAATGCTGATTACCAAATCTGTTTTACAGCTGATAATACTTAATTGGCACGGAATCTGACATTGATCAGAAACTTTATTGATCAGTTGGTCTCATTCTAGAATAGAAATGTATGTATATATAATCATAGAAAAATTATTAGAAAAATAGAAATGAGTATATAAAAATGTGTGCATCATACATTATATAGAAAAAATGGAAATAAGTATGTATACTAACAATATTTAGCAGTACAAAAATAATACTGAAAATGGTCTGTTTCATTGTGTTAGTATTAGTTTAAATGTACAGTATAAAAGCAGTTTTGCACAGTTGAATTATTAGTATGACCCAACTGTGTAGATGTGAAGAAACGCCTCTCTGCAATGGCCTGTGCACTAATCTCTTGAGAGATATAACTGCATGACAATGCATACTACTAACTTAGTGTCCTCATGGTTCTTAAATTAGGACTAGAGCCCGACGGAAATGATTTTGAAAGCTGATACCCATACGAATATTTGGTTATATAAAAATCCAATATATCGGCCGATACAGTGGGAAGAACTATTTGATACGCCAATTTTGCAGGTTTTCCTACTTACAAAGCAGGTCTGTAATTATTTTTATCATAGGCACACTTCAACTGTGAGAGACGGAATCTAAAAACAATCCAGAAAAATCACATTGTATGATTTTTAAATAATTTGCATTTTATCGCATGAAATCAGAAAAGCAGAACTTAATATTTGGTACAGAAACCTTTGTTTTCAATTACAGATATCATAAGTTTCCTGTAGTTCTTGACCAGGTTTGCACACTGCAGCAGGGATTTTGGCCCACTCCCCCATATAGACCATCTCCAGATCCTTCAGGCTTTGGGGCTGTCGCTGGGCAATATGGACATTTAGCTCACTCCAAAGATTTTGTATTGGGTTCAGGTCTGGAGACTGGCTAGGCCACTCCAGGACCTTCAGATGCTTCTTACAGAGCCCCTCCTTAATTGCCTTGGCTGTGTGTTTTGGGTTGTTGTCATGCTGGAAAACCCAGCCACGACCCATCTTCAATGCTCTTATTGAGGGAAGGAGGTTGTTGGGCAAGATCTCGCGATATACGGCCCCGTCCATCCTCCTCAGTACGGTGCAGTTTTCCTGTCTCCTTTACAGAAAAGCATCCCCAAGAATGATGTTTCCATGGTTGGTGTTCTTGGGGTTGTACTCATCCTTTTTCTTCCTCCACACATGGCGAGAGGAGTTTAGACCAAAAAGCTCAGACCACATGACCTTCTCCCAAACCTCCACTGGATCATCCAGATGGTCATTGGAAAACTTCACACGGCCTGGACATTCGCTGGCTTGAGCAGGGGCACCTTGCGTGCGTTGCAGGATTTTAATCCATGACGGCGTAGTGTTTTACTAATGGTTTTCTTTGAGACTGTGGTCCCAGCTCTCTTCAAGTCATTGACCAGGTCCTGCCGTGTAGTACTGGGCCGATCCCTCACCTTCCTTATGATCATTGATGCCCCACGAGGAGAGATCTTGCATGGAGCCCCAGACCGAGGGAGATTGACCGTCATCTTGAACTTCTTCCATTTTCTAATAATTGCCCAGTTGTTGCCTTCTCACCAAGCTGCATGCCTATTGTCCTGTACCCATCCCAGCCTTGTGCAGGTCTACAATTTTATCCCTGTTGTCCTTACACAGCTCTCTGGTCTTGGCCATTGTGGAGAGGTTGGAGTCTGTTTGAGTGTGTGGACAGGTGTCTTTTATACAGGTAATGAGTTCAAACAGGTGCATTTAATACAGGTAGTGAGTGGAGAACAGGAGGGCTTCTTAAAGAAAAACATTTCTTACTGGTTGATAGGGGATCAAATACTTATGTCATGCAATAAAATGCAAATTATTTAAAAATTAACAATGTGATTTTCTGGATTTTTTGTTTTAGATTCCGTCTCCCACAGTTGAAGTGTACCTATGACAAAAATTACAGACTTCTACATGCTTTGTAAGTTGGAAAACCTGCAAAATTGGCAGTTCACCAAAACACCAGCAATGCCTTACAAAACATAAACAGATTTCCCTAACATTAGTTATTTATGAGTTCTCACTATAATAATATGATAATAATTTCTTTTTTTAATCAACAGAACGAGGAACATCAAATATATTAAAGTTCTGATAAATAAAATGCATAAAAATACAAACTTAAGATATGAAACTTAAAGTCTTTTGAACAAAACATTAACAAACAAAAAAAATCAGTGTTGCCAACCGGGACATTGTAGAGCGCTCTCTGGTGGACAAACTATGCAATGCCAATGCTCATAACATGGTTGACAGTCCGATTTTATTTTTAAAATATTAATTATCAGAAGAATTTTTTTGTCATTGTAAATGATTCTGATAAATGAATATTAAAAAAAACAAAAACCATAGATTGGGAAATGCCTAATATCGGCCTGCCGATATATCGGTCGGGCTCTAATTAGGACTAATTAGGCCCCTCGTTTAGATCTGTAGAATATGACTTAATAAGGATATGAGACCTGCAGGCTCTTAAGACCAGGATGGATAAGTGGGCTATGTACTCTAGCTAAGAGACTGTATTTTCATATGCTGTTCTGCCTTCCGGACTGACTATATAATCTTAAGTTTGGACTCATGTGTAAACCTTACACTCTGTTCAACTGTGTCCTTCATTAACCTTTTTGTGTGTACTGGATTGTGTTCTCAAGCATCCCAATGTAAATTTCTGACTTTGGTAAATCAATTAATCAATATACCTCTCTCTTTCTACATAAAGAATGTCATGAGCTGATCTATTTCCTGTTTGTCTCTCCCCTCCATCCCATCCCTTTATCCAACTCTTCTCCCCCAGACAGGCAGACGGACAGACGGCAGGACGGATACACGGGTGGGGGCGGTGCTAGGCGGCTCGGCGGCAGGCTGGTGGAAGATGTCGTCAGGAGCCGGTGGGAGGGGTGGCAGGCGGCTCAGGGGGACAGCAGGCAGCGGTGGTGGAGGAGGGAGAGGAGGGCAGGGAGGCAGAGGAGGCCCAGTGGGGATCCCTTTCCCTGAGCACAGCGCAGACATCCTGGGCAGCCTGAACAAGCAGCGGCTCAGCGGCCTGCTGTGTGATGTGCTCCTGGTTACGCAGGACCGGGAGTTTCCCAGCTCACCGCTCCGTCCTGGCTTCATGCAGCTCCTACTTCCACAAGCTCTTCACTTCAGGGGCCGCCGCTGACCAACAGAATATCTACAACATCGACTTTGTGGCAGCAGAGGCACTGGGAGCGTTGCTGGACTTTGCCTACACAGCTACATTGACAGTCAGTCACAGCAGTGTGGCTGATATCCTTGCTGCTGCGCGCCTCCTGGAAATCCCACCTGTCCAGGACGTCTGTACACACCTGCTGGACACCAAAGTGCTCTCCCTGCCGGTACAAGACCATTATAGAACTACAAATGACGTGTTAAAAGCCAAATTTAAGCTTTGTTTTGAGATTTGACCTGCTCTGCCTTAATGAGTTTGTGACACCATAAGCAGCCCATTGTAAGTGTTGTTAATGAATTTATAGCAAAGCACGGACCATGCACTCATGGGGAGTAGGTGTGTTTTAGAACTGGAATACTCATTAAAAATGTAGTTCTCCTGCTTCAGCCACTTGGGGAATAAGGTGTCTGGTGGTCATCACACCACCCCCATTAATTAAATAGTCAGCATAGTCAAGCTTACATCATGGCCTTTATCAGTCCCTCTCACCACACACACCCACCGCCTTTGGGTTCAGCACTTACTCATTCTGAGCCAATAGCGTGAGTGGAAGGGCAGAATGCTATTTCACCAACTACAGACACAGCATATCGCAGCTACACTTCAACATGATGAAGTGTAGCTGTGATATGCACATGTATGTGCTCATGGGTATAATGAACCCCGGGTGTACATCCAGGATACTCAGATAGTGATCTGCCTGCTGATAGCCTTACAGATGTAGGTCTTTCTCGTCAGGCTTCTTTTTGTTATTACTACTGTACTCCTGTCTCTCTTTCTCTTCCCCTTTCTTTTTGTGCAAAGTTTCACTGACCTCAAATTTTCCTGCACTAACTCTTTGTTCCCCGTCACGTTTCACTAGAGGGCAGTGAGCGAAGAGATGAAGATGACGATGAGGAAGGGAAGGGAAGAGGGCAGGCAGGGGAGCGGGGAACGAGTGCGGCCAAGGAATACCTGGAGTACTTCCAAGAAGGGGCGCCTGGAGCAGCAGCTGCAGCACGCCAGAGCTCAGGGACCTGCCCACACACCTGCACTTTAACCACGGGAATGGGGGGGCCCCAGCAACGGGGCTCCTGTGGCCCTTGTGAGTACTACTCCCCCCTGGCCCTTGCCTTGGCTCAGGCCCCTACACTGAGCCAGAGGAAGAGGATGATGATGAGAGGAAGATGAGGACGGGGAGGTGATGCAGGGGAACGGAGCAAGTCTTGGTCATCTTACTACCCTCCATCCCAAATGGGCACTTCTACCTCCCACCTGAGTCTAGCTTGGGCAGGAGACAGAGGTGGAGGATGGAAGTAGAGAGGTGAGGGAGAGGGGTTCTGCCAGTGCCCTACTGCAGCAAATGATGGACTCCATCGAGAGGCAGAAGGAGCGTGAAACAACGGGGAGGAACAGGGCGATGGGATGACCCTGACATGGAATTTTACTTGAATTATTTTAACAGCACGCAGCATGAGGATCCAGCCTCTGCGGCCATGACACAGGGAGTGCCGCCGCTCTGGTTATCACGGGGCAGAACAGGCCAAGACAGAGTAGGAGAAGGAGGAAGAGAGAGGGGGGAGGGAGAGAGAGGCAGCGGGGTCGGAGGGAGGTGGAGGCGAGAGGAAGATGCGCTCCAAGGCCTTCCAGAAAATGCCCCATATGTTCCAAGGTCATTCAAGGAGCAGGCAAGCTACCCGCCACATCCGAACACCCACGGGAGAGAAACCTTATGAATGCGCCATCTGCAAAGTGCGCTTTACCAGGTACCCAATTAATGAAGGGACTACCCCATGTCACATGTACTAATAGTCTTGGACTTGTCACTGTAGACAAATTGTCCACCAGTGGGAAATACCATGAAGCCAGGGTATTAGCACTAACCAACTTAGCTTTTGCATTAGGTAGGCAGTGCGGTTTGTGAATCTAAGTGGTTACCTAATCATGTACTGAGTATCCCTAACACCGTTTTTTCATGTCACATTGTAACCAAATGTTAATCCAAATGGCATGTGGAATATTCCAGCCATGAGAGAGGGGGTCAAAGGTTATAAATGTCTGTTTTATTGCAACAGCCTTCATAGCAAAGTCCTAGAATTTTAACATAGGGATCCTATAAAAGGCTGTGCCATGGTAGTGTTATCTAGTGGAGGGCTGCTATAAAGTGCTGTGTTCTGATACAGAGGGGGATTACAAGCCCTGGATGGTGCTCTATGTGCTCCAATACAGTAATTCGAACTTTGATCTCTGGTTATGTTGATTATTGCCCACGCAGAGTAGTTACACCACCCCCCCCTTTTCTCTCTCTCTCTCTCTCTCTCTCTCTCTCTCTCTCTCTCTCTGTCATCATCCTTTACCCTCTCTAATGAAATCTGCCATGTCCATGCCATAAATGTTGCTTGTCTACCCAGGGGGACTTGAGTGCACATGGTTTCCTGTTTTAGGAGTCTGCATTTTCCTTGAAATCAGTCCTTTTAATTAATTAATCAGTGGACTTGTGCTGGAAATAGAGGGCTAGAAATACCCAGAACCCCTGCTGGCATGGCAGGTAGGAAGACCAATCTGAATTTGCTTCTAGCTAAATTTGACCGGCAGTGGGAAGGGGGTATTGTAATCTTAATCCTGTTTGATCATGGTTAAGAGTGTGCCTCGCACGGTAATAAATCACTCCTGTCCTTTAAATAATTCACCTGTCGGTGTCCCACTTTTTCAAGGCTTCGGCCTGTGTGTAAGTGTGTGCGTGCATGTGTGCTTTTCTCTTACATGTTGCTTTTTGTTCATTTTTATATTGGGTTACAGTTTGCACAGACCTGTAAGTGGTGCTGTGGGTTTATTTGTATACTTGTATGACAGTTAATCCACT
>NW_022603375.1:0-34771 GCF_008692095.1 Etheostoma spectabile
CCTCGAGTATTGGCGTCTGCTATCCCTCTCTAAACCAGCTCTGAGGATTAACCGAGGCTGTAGAGAATGCAGTGTTATCATTAGTGTGGGGGCTCTGTTATGGTCCCAGTGTACGGATGACTGTTGTTTGTGCTGCAGGCCTGTCGGACTTCCAGGACAACGGGGTGTGTAAGGACTCCTGTCCGCCTCATGCGTTACGACCCCAACCTGCACCAGCTGGTACCCAACCCACTTGGAAAGTACAACTTCGGGGCCACCTGTGTAGAGAGATGCCCGTAAGAGCCGATACACTTATTCTCAATTCTTTTTTATTTTTAGCCAAGATTGTTACTTAACTAGGCTCTGATATATTTATAGAGTGCACTGTAGCTGTTGTCTTGACAGTTGAGAGAAATAAAGTAAAACTAAACAAACATAACAAGTGCCCAGGTTGACCTAAAGGGTTGTTACAGTCAGTGATCACAGTTTCTTAAGTTTAATTATAAACTGTTAGAAACACAAAAGAAAATGATTGAGTTTCAGGGCGTGTTAATGCCACAACTGTTCTTTCTCAGTTTAACTTACACAGGTCTGTGCCAGTGTTACTCAGTCTATACTGAAGGCCTGCAGCATTATTTGTACCTATAGTCATACTGAAAGTATGACTCATACAGGTTATCAGAGCACATTCAGATTGGTTTGTGACGTTATTCAACTTGTAAATGTTGCCTATTACATTATCATGAAGCAAACGGTTTGTAGTTGAATAATTTCAGATACTATGTTGTAACTGATCATGGAGCTTGTTGCGGACGTGCAGCGTTAACACATATGAGGTGGACGAGGGAGAAATCAGGAAGTGTGCCAAGTGTGATGGACTGTGCCCAAAGGTAGGTGGCTAAGCTATCACTGTGCTGTTTTACATCTAGCTGATAATAATTAGTGTACTGTACTTAACATCATGGATAGCAGATTTTAAAATGCCAATTGGTTTAGCTTAATACCAAATTAACCAAATTAGAGTACAGTCAAAAGCTTTAAACCATTTCTGTACTGATTTTGTTTTCATATTATTCACATGTGTAATGGACTTGGAATAGGAAACCTGACTACACATTGTCTATCAATGCCACCAACATTGATTCCTTTAAAAACTGCACACAAAAAAAATGGTACATTGCTATCATCAAGACATCATTTATGGGTAAGTCATGGACATAAACAGCATTACAGCCTTCATGCCTGTTGTTATCAACCATATCAAATGCTATACATTACCATGTACCTTTTACCAGTGGCAGCTAACATGTACATTCTCCGTTATTTGTAGTGATGAATATACCAAGACACCAAAGATGGAGCCTGCCCAGCTTGATGTTTTTAAGACAGTTAAGGAAATTACTGGTAAGACTGCATAAGACTTGAGTAATGCATGACAGATTTGATGCACATTAAAGAGGTTCACCATTCACATCCATTTGTTGCTTTAGGATACTTGTTGATTCAAACATGGCCAGCAAGCATGAACTCACTCGCAGTCCTTTTGAGAATTTGGAGATCGTCCGAGGACGTACTAAGCGGTATGTTCCTTGTAAAGACCCCCCATAGATTACAACGGCTAGATCTCAAGAAATTAATTTGTTTTTTTAAGAGTTAATTATTATTCAAGGCTGTCATAAAATCTTACTTTTTTTCTTTTTCTGTGCTACTTTTTTTTCTCTTTGGTAGTGGTAGCCGCAGCGTGATGATGGCTCATCTTAATATCAACTACTTGGGTCTTCGCTCACTCAAAGAAATCAGCGATGGAGATGTGGTCATCATTAACAACCAGAACCTGTGCTACGCAAACAAAAGCCACTGGAAGGGCTCTTCAAATCAGAAAGCCAAACTGCTACCATAGAGGAAATGCTGATGCTACCACATGTGGTAAATTGAATTTGACTTCCAACAAATTCAGCCAGATGCTTTTGTTGTTTTGTTATGTAACTTACTGATTAAGCAACACACAAGCCAGATTTAGAATTAATGAAGTCTAATTTCAGAATTATATGATTATGCGGGAAAGATCTTTTCTTTAGATTGTATATTTGTTTTTAGCCCTGCAAAACAACACTTGTGACAGGAAGTGTGCCACGGACAGCTGCTGGGGCCCTGGCCCGGACATGTGTTTGCCTGCCGTGACCACAGCCGTGATGGGAGCTGTGGTTGACTCTTGCAATATCCTGGAGGGAAGGGAGGATTCCGGTTTTAATACCTTTTTTAAGATCTGAAAAGCGTTCCTTATTTTAGACAATCAAATGGTCTGAACATCAGATCTGTGTGCTCTACAGTTAACTCCTTCGAAGTCTATTTTCATACCACCAGCATTTCCAGACAAGACATTAGACATTGGAGATTTTTTATTAAATCAATTCATAGACCAAATATGATCCAAGGTATTTGAAGTTAAACATTCAGTAGATATATGTAAAACATTGAAGCTGAATGGTACATTCACTCACATTGGTTTATCTTTGCAGATCTCTGTCAAACATGAATCTCAACATGGTTACAATTTAACTTGTGCTCTCAAAAAAAGAAATCATGAATTTTACTTCACATGTAACGGTTTGAAATGAGGCGCATCAGCGGCGAGAGTGTGTCAGCTTTGTTACTGTTTTTGCAGAGAGCCGCGAGAGGCCGTCGTCAATAAAACCTGCATGGAGTGTCACCCCGAGTGTCAACGCTTGAATGGAACCGCAACCTGCAGTGCGCCTGTATGTGTTTCACAACTAAGCCATTATTACAAACATAAAAATAAACACATTTGAACTACTGTTGAACCTCTGTGTTAACCGTATTTATGAATTTAAAGTGAGCAATAATTGTCATGTTTTTGTGTCAGTCTCAAAATCAAAGAACAAAACAAATGAGCAATTACCCAGTAAATCTATTGCAGAAGTGTCAGCGCTAACAATTTTTCCATCAACAGCAGCCTATTAGACCACAGTGCAGTGCAGCCACAAGACATGTTGTGTGTTGGGATGAGGGTGTGGTTGTGTGATCTAGTGGCCACACTGTACTTTTTTTATGTGCTCATCACATTTTTGACTGAAAACAACAAGTTGAAGCCTCTTTTTGGGGTTGCTGAAAGTAACTCTAGGAATGCAGGTTGTCTTTATTGACAAGAGAAGCAGATAGCAGTTTTAAAGAAATATTACACTCCAGCACTTGATTGCAATACATCTCTCCGTGAACAGAGTTGTGCTGGCCTAAACCAAACCACCTAACATAACTGGGTGGGTTTTCATTGCCAAACATTTGCATCTTAATGAGGAAGATCGGCACAGCTTGCTTGAGAAATTATTACTATGAGACAGGACAGTTTACATAATATTTACCACCCCGCTCAAGAGAGTTGTAAACATGAGTATTTATTTTTTCATTAAGGGTTCTGGAAACTGTACTAAGTGTGCCAACTTCCAAGACGGCCTGTTCTGTGTTTCCCGATGTCCCCAAGGCGTGCCAGGGGAGGACGACATGCTGGTGTGGAAATACGCTGATGAGATGAAAGTGTGCAGGCTATGCCACAAAAACTGCACTCAAGGGTAAAAGCATTGTTCTCCTGATCTGAGAACTGGCACTACATTTTTCTGTGTCGCAAACATTTGTCTGTTGTAATGTCGATGCAATAACTTCATCCAAGCCAGAAGGGTCAGCTGTGGTTCTGCTGGAACAGGTTAGGGAGAGAGAGGTTGGCTTTCAACACAAGGCAGTGTTTGCTCAGACTAATGTTGTAAATCAGTCAAATTAAAGGAAAAAAATTTAAAGAAATTTAGCATTTTTTGCCCACTAAAACAAATCTGCCTTCCTACCTGATGATCGGACAATTGCAGAATAAATGACATCTTAAAGCTTATCTTTAAAAAAAGAAGCTTTTTAATCAACTCTAGCACACAATTTTATCCAATCCTATCTGTTTTTATCAGTACTGTTATCATATTTTATTGTTAGCTATTTTAGTCCATTATATTTTTCTTGTTATTTTAATTGTCTGAAAATGTGTTATATTATTATTATAAGTTTTCGTAATTTCAGTTTTAAACCGATAGAAGTCTGCAATGCATTATAGAACAGGACAAAATATAACTTTGAATGAACGCAGATGTAATGTTCACCTTGATAGACTTTTAACCTTCAGCCATTGCAGTGGCCGGGTGGTATATTGATTATTAAGAAGGGAAGTGTTTCCGAGCTTTATAGAGAAAAAAACTGATGATGGTGAATTTGAAGTGTGAAATCAAAGTGATGGTATGGTAACATCAGATTTTTTGCATTGATTTATTTACAGGTGCATGGGGCCTGGTCTCCAAGGCTGCCAGAGTAAAAGGTACTGATGTGTTAGAAATTCTAATCTCATCTGTCCTTTTTTTATTGAATTTGTAAATGTGCTCTGTTTTCTATCTGCATTCTTAAATTAGCTCTCATCTGTTTTTCAGCCCCTCAGGCCTTTCCATGATTGCGGCTGGTGTAGTTGGTGGGCTGCTGGCTGTTCTTATTGCAGCCCTGTCTGTGTTTGTGTTGCTACGCCGTCGCTACATCAAGAGGAAGAGAACCATGCGCAGACTTCTCCAAGAGAGAGAGGTAAGATTAGAGGACTGAGTCACCACACATGTAGATAAGCATCAATACATCAAAATGTTGTATTTTAGATGTTGGTGTTGATTTAAAGAAATACAAGCCTGCTTTCTGCAGAGATACATTTTTACTTGAAAGGGAAAGTGCAGGCCTCAGTTTCAAATTAAATTTACAGATTTGTATTTGTATAATCTGTTTTGAATATTGATCTACTACAATGCATTTTAAAAGATTCACTTATGCTGTTTGTGCAGCAGTTTCTAAGAAATTCAGTCCTTCTTTTCCAGTTGGTTGAACCTCTGACTCCAAGTGGAGAGGCTCCAAACCAGGCTCTGCTGCGAATCTTGAAGGAACCTGAATTTAAGAAAATCAAAGTGCTGGGATCCGGAGCTTTTGGTACAGTTTACAAGGTAATAACATGCAACATGTTTGTGTCTCAAATCACCTTTTTGTCTACTGCAGCGCAGAGTTTTATTAAAGCTGTAGCCCAGTAATACTGCACGTGCAAAGTTACATAACCAACACCCGTCAGTGTTTCTGCACATCTACATCTGTTGTCAATTTTTCAATTAAAAGACACATTTTTAACTTGCCAGATCATGCATGAGTGACTCCACTATCACCTTTAGTGCTGTGTGTGTGTATATATACTTGTATTACTCTCATTGTGGGGATATGTGTTTACACAGTGACACTGTAGGGACTTTCTGCCATGTGGAGAAAAACGCTGATCTCTACAAAGTTAGGCATTTATTTTTGGGTTGCTTGTAGGTTAACATTAGGGTAAATCTCCAGAGAGAATAGAAGTAACATAATGTTCTTACTTTGTACAAAAAAAGTGTGCCCTTTCAAATTTATTTCAGTTTTAGACCTTGAAAGTGAGGACATTTTTGGAAAGTAAGGACATTTTTTCAAAGGGCAATTTGGGTTAAGACTTTGTTTTGGGGATTAAGCTTGTAATTAGGTTTACGTTCTGGCTAGGGTAAGGGTTAGGGTTAGACATTTACTTTTAAAGGTATAAGTTGCATCAAACTACCATTATCACGCTATACAAATACTCCTTTACAAGTCCTGCATTCATAATTTTAAGTTAAATTAACTTAAAGAATTAAAAGAAAGACCCCTTTCAAAGTGTTAAATTATATAATTTGATTATTATTACTGACTGAATAGCTGGTTGAGGTGAAGATAATAGAGTTGAGTAGTTTAATCTGTGAGTTTAATCTGGGTCATATTTTATAACTGGTTTTATGTTTTGAATGTAAAACACAGCAGTCAACTGCATGAAGTTGTGTAAAAAGTATATTGCTCTCTGAAATTGAGTATTAAAGAAGCATAAAGGGATATAGAAGTGCCTCAAAATTATATTTAAATACAGTATTTCAGTAAATGTACTTTGTTTTTTAACAGCACTTTAGGGGAAAAAGGATCCTCACAAATATAGTTGAGTACAAACTGATTGGGGGGCGGGGAGGCATTCATGCAACACATACACGCAGGCATTTGTAATTGTACTGTATATTTGCATGTAGGCACTTGTGTTCACTTGATGATTCAGGTATAATTAAAGCATGTAAATTACAAACTTGTGTCTATACAGGGCCTGTGGGTTCCGGAGGGAGAAGATGTGAAGATTCCAGTAGCCATCAAGGTTTTAAGAGAGGCCACATCACCAAAAGCAAACAAAGAGATCTTGGACGTAGGTTTACTGATTCATGTGGTACATTTTTTTTAACTCTAAGCTTACTGTAATACTGAGTCAGACGTAAATAAACCCATTCATGTGAAATGTCATTTCCCAGACTACTTCAGTTGCTGCTAGTAAGAAATATAAAAGTTAATAACTCTAATATTTTGCCTGGATTAAAAAGAGAAGTCAGAAGTACCTCAATGTATTACACAAAGTTAATGACAGTTATTGCTTCCCAAATGTAAATTTAACTGGAAAATACCCTTTATACATACCAATGACTACTTATTTTCCTTGTAATGGAGAATGTGTCATGTTTCTACACGGGGACCCTCCTGCAGGGGCTGTAGGAAATGGGATTAATTCATTAGAGAGCTGAGTGTGGGCGTTGGTTTGTAATCCAAGGTTGAGGTGTTCTGGAAAGGAATGCAGTCCTGTAGCCGCAGTGAGAAAGCAGCCTGTTACAAATGCATTATGCAAATAGTTGACTGTGCATCTTAGATCCTATAATTTTGCGATTGTGTTGCTCAGTCACTGTATATCTGGAAGTTGTGGAGGGCATGTACTTCCTCTGATCTTCATGACTTAATGTTTTAAAATACGCTTTGAAGCCTCTTCCTCATCAGACTGTCAAAATTACCGAGCTCCTAACAATCAAGTGGTTATTTATCGAACAATACAGATACTGTAACAGCCATGTAGAATGTATTTGTGGTACAAAAAATCATACTACCAACAGGAAATCTACTAAATAAAACTCAGTTTGAAGTGCTGTTTGTATGGGTCAACTTCTAGAAAGCCTGTTGTTGGTTGCCAGTGTGGATTATCCCTAATTTCTTTTCTGTTGTGATGACTGAGTGTTTCCACTCTCAGCTGAGCCACATCAAATATGCTTGGCTTGGCATTACTGCTGCTAATCACCCAACACTAGATATAAATATGTTTCCACACATGTCATGTTTCTTAAGATATCAGTTTCCAGGATAAACGTAGACACTTCTACCAATATTGGTTCAGTGGAAGATGGGATAGACTGTGAGACGTTTTTCTCAAACGTCTTTGCACCTTTAATCCATCAATGTGAATGCCAATTTTCTCCATTTGCCCTGCACTAGATATAGGAGTTGTTTTGGTGTATGCATCACCTGAATGCCCCCAAATAAAATAACACATTAAATGATGTCTTCATGTGCACTACAGGAGGCTTATGTGATGGCCAGTGTGGAACACCCCCATGTGTGTCGTCTGCTTGGTATCTGCCTGACCTCCACAGTGCAGCTCGTCACCCAGCTGATGCCCTACGGCTGCCTGCTGGACTATGTCAAAGAGAACAAAGACAATATCGGCTCCCAGTACCTGCTCAACTGGTGTGTGCAGATAGCCAAGGTAATTGGGAAAAACCTCACAAAGGCATCAAATTACATGTCTGTTTAATACCTATTTTGAGTTTTCCTTGTGATAACAATACTGTTTAATGGATGTCTGTATGTTTTTATTAAAGCCATATGATAACAACTAATGTAACTGAGCAATTTGGCAGAGCAAGTCAAGTTGTTTTGTTTCGCAATTGCTAGAAAGAACAGTACATGCTGCTTTTAACTGGTTTGAAATATTGTTGAATGATATGACTTAACAGGTGATGATGACAAGCCTATCATGAAAGCACTTTAAGATCTTTGATCAAGTCTGATCAAGCAATGTTTTGGCATTGTAGAATCTAGCCGTATCAGACAGCTTGTGAAAAAGAGCACTGCACTTATGTATGTATGTATGTATGTATGTATGTTTTGACAAAAGGGTATGAACTACTTGGAGGAGCGGCACTTAGTACACCGTGACTTGGCAGCAAGAAATGTCCTGGTGAAGACTCCTCAACATGTCAAGATCACTGACTTTGGTCTGGCTAAACTCCTCAACGCAGATGAGAAAGAGTACCATGCAGATGGTGGAAAGGTTTGTTGGAGATTAAATTAATAATTAATTAATTAAAAATAAAATTGTGTACTGTGTTGGAAGGATCAGTATGTCTGTCATGAGTATTTCAAAAAGATTAAAAAAAGTTTAAAGTGTGTGTTTTTGTCCTACAACTTAAAATATTTTTGTTTGTTTTATATTCAGTTGTTGTTGCGCCTGCACACAAATAGGCCTAAGAGCAACCTTACTCGTGCATTTATAACCTGTCACAAATGTGGTTATTGTTAGACAAATTACTTCCTGTACATGAATGAATTTGCCCCATTTCATGAAAGATGTTATTTTTGTAGTTTTGCTCTAAATTTCATCTTATGTAAGTAAGTATAAATAATTCTGGTAGAGAAGATAAATGACAAATGTTTCTTTGTGCAACTAAAATTACTATTTTCTGACAGAAAAATGTGTAGGGCTTGTATTTACTGGGTGACCTGTACACTTCTTTTTGCGGAACCCGATAAAGTATTTTTTTCCCCAGAATATGATAATTACCAAACCTTTAAAATTGTTACTTGCTCAAACATCCAATAATATGGTACAATGCCCTCTATATAGGTGAATTACCATATTATGGTATCAGAACTTTATTACATCTGTGGTTCATTACTTTGATATAATCCATTGAACTTCATCTTTATTATGTGAATAGACTTAATCCTTATGCAGGAAACATGTCAGAAATCCATTTTTAAGCTTTGTGCGACGCAAAATGCCACAAAACTCTTTATCTAAAATTGAAACCTACGTTAAATGTCAGCATTTTTAGTAATTTAAGGGATTTTGTATGCCTGACTATTGCAATTCTACGCCACTAGGTGACAGTACAGTTACGCATTGTATGTGGTGAAGACAGTGATGATGGATTTAAATTTACAGCACTTTAGGTGAAGAAGACAAATTTGATGCGTTACTATCAAGGTATAAATTAAGTTATTATTCCTCTTAACAGGCTGTTTCAGACACTGCTGTGCAAGTGTACATGCTGCTGTCTCAGTGGGCTAATTAATCTTCATCCCTCCACCCTGCAAACACAGTCATGTAAAAATGTTGACAGCATTATTAAATGACTGCATGTTTTGCATGAAAATATTGTGTAAGTGGTCCATGCAAGCTAAGTGTCCAGATGTACTCAAAAAAACATTAGGATGGTGCATTACTAACATGTTAAGTGCACATTTACAGGGAATTCACAGGGATTCAAAGTTACTGCAATATTTGGAGAATATTACATTACTTTACTTTACTTACTATTACTTTTTGTTCCTCAGGTACCAATAAAATGGATGGCTCTTGAATCCATCCTGAACAGAACATACACACACCAGAGTGACGTTTGGAGTTATGGTAAGTCTTGTACTTTATGTTGAGAATACATGTTCTACCTCTAACCCAGTGAGGCACGAACCCTGCTGAGCTTGGATCCTTGTGTACCTTCAGATATGTAAAACAGCTGGGCTTCTATACTCTTGAGTTTTGGTGACAGCCTCACTGGAAAATATTTATTCATTTCCAAATAAAGTGTTTTAACAGTGAGTGAGGCAAAGCAGAGCAAAGGCACTTTTGAAGCTTCAGATAGGATGTTGTTTTTGGATCTGTCAACATTTTAAAATACAAAAAAAGAAGAGAACATCATGCTAGCATCTGCAATTTGTAGGACTTAGATAAGGCAAGGCAGCTTTATTTGTATAGCACATTTCAGCAACATGGCAATTAAAAGTGCTTTACATAAAATGATTAAAATAATAAAAGTTACAGTGAGAAGAAATTAAACTTTAAAGAGCAGTTAAACAGTCAAACAGTCAAAATAAAATACGAAACTAATAGTTGCATTGCAGTCATCAGAACAGTCTAATCACTGTCTAATCAAGTCGTCAAATTTTGATCTCATCCTTGCTGATTGTCACAAAAATCAACTTCAGTATAAGAAATGAGCAATCATTTAAAGAAAGGCAACATCAAAAGAAAGGTCTTCAGCCTTGATTTAAAAGAACAGAGTTGCAGCAGACCTGCAGTTTTCTAGGAGTTTGTTCCCAATATGTGTAAAATATGGAGCATATGAGGTAGCACCAGCAGTCTCAGATGGACAATAATATGTAAGAAGAGATTGTTGCCACAACCCACGCAAACAGTTCTTTCAGCACCAGCAGTTTTGATCATGCCTTCCGATTAATATGGCAAAAGCATCTAGACCCTGGCAGAAGTGACAGGCGTTCTTTCATCCTTTCCCTTCTTTAGTTCCTCCAACGCAGAGATGCATCCTGCTAACTCCCACTCCTGCAGGCAAAGCCAATTTGTCACATAGATATTTTGATACTGTGTGATATTTGGAAGGTTACATCCTGTCACTCTGATTTCTTCTTTTATTGGGAACAAAACAGTGAATGACAGCTCAGCAGACTGATATACCAACTGTCCTCTTTTCTGTAGGCGTAACAGTTTGGGAGCTGATGACATTTGGGACCAAACCATATGATGGGATTCCAGCCAGTGAAATAGCTGGGGTCCTAGAGAAAGGGGAGCGACTGCCTCAACCACCAATCTGTACCATAGATGTCTACATGATCATGGTGAAATGTAAGCTTGGTGGACCATGGCTGACACCTTTTGCTTTCCTAATACGCATTTACATTATATTTTCCTTCTTTTATTCTGCTGCTGCAATTAATTTTGGATAACTTCCCTACAAATAATTTCCATCTTATCTTATGATAATGTGTCTGTGCAGGTTGGATGATTGATGCAGATAGCCGACCTCGTTTCAGGGAACTAATAGCTGAGTTTACAAAAATGGCCCGGGATCCTTCTCGATATCTGGTCATTCAGGTATGATTTTACTTCAGACCTAAATGTCTTAAATCTTCAGTTTGTTTGATGATGATTTGTAGTAACCCATTGGACACACCATGCTGACTAGGTACATTTTATTTCTATTCCAGGGCGATGACCGCATGCACCTGCCGAGTCCCACAGACACTAAATTGTATCGCAGCCTGATCAGTGGGGATGGAATGGAGGACGCTGTGGATGCAGAAGAGTACCTGGTGCCGCAACATGGATTTTTCAGCAGTCCGAGCACCTCCGTCACACCGCTTCTTCACTCCACAGTAAGCTTCTTTATATGAAAAACTATGATTAAAGGTTTTTCTGTCCATCTGCCTTCTGCATTTGTGGTACTGCGTCTCAGACTTTAGCAAAAGCTGAAGAAATGATGCATCCTGGTACAAAAAACTAACTAAATAAAATGGGATTTATTCAATACCACTGCTGATATTCAATTATTTTTAACTTTAAAAAGCCAGTACTGCCAAGCCATTGGTCAAATCTGATTAATGCAAGAAGTGTAGTTTTTTGGTCACATAATTAATTTAAGCAAACAATCATGCACTGACCAGCAAAATAATTTATCAATACTAGAGACTGTCATGCAATGGGATCACACCAGCCGCAACGCCAAATCAGGCCGGTAGCATCTGGTGGGGGAGGGCCAAGGCCCCTTACCTACCACCCTACTTCTGGCGCCCTTCCTCAGACCACACACATCTTTGGACTAGGCCTTGATCTTAACTATACACTGTTAAGTTTTGTCACTGCATCTTGCACGGTTGTGATGATATCATGGTGTGAAAAGAAATCTATCCGCACACACGCAGACAGACAGAAATATAAACACCTAGCAAAGTATACTAAAACCTCTTCTGTGGTAGCTCCCGCTACACTAGGCATCTCCACACGCACGCACGCACACACACACACACACACACACACACACACACACACACACACACACACACACACACACACACATATACACACACACACTCTCAAGGTAAAAACAATACCAGGGTTGCTTTCACATCTGGTAAAAACTGGTGTTGGTTAAGCATATGTGGTGTACGGTGAGACTGGGTACAGTACTTCACAAGATACTATGGATGATTGTCCATATAAAGTAAACCCTACAACAACAAAAAGTATTTAGAAAACCAATAGCTAGATAATAACGTAAACAAAGAAAGGCCCATAAAATAAAATATACACTCTGTATACACCATACAGAAAGGAAAATACTGGACTACAGTTGAATTTAAACCATAGCAAGTGGTGACCTAGTCCACCACATGCACTACTAATATAAAGGTTTCACACAAATCTGAGATACAGACCCAGAATATTGTCACAATCTTTTATGGCTGAACTTCCAGCCAATATAGTCATCTGAAAAAAAGGAAATCTGTACATGGATGAAACACATACACCTTTTACAACAGACACAAACGCCAGACTCAAATTGACCTTCTTGAGCCAAATAGTGGAAGAGGAATACCATTTGCTTTGGAGGCAGGATAAAATTTCCCTGCATTCATTAAATTTATTAGGAACTGCACCACATGCACCAGCAGTGCACACTTTACCAACATGCAGTAAACTGTTTGAAAGTTTAGTTTTGCTATTTTAACTGTTTTAGGAAATGGGATTTCTGCATAAATCATTACCCTCTGAGTCAGAATGGAAATAAATGCAGAGTCAGTTTTCAGCTTGTTGAAAGCAGTTAGCACTCACATGATGCAGCAGAAGCAGAACACTGATGGTTAAACTGAATCCAGGTGATCGTACAGCGAGGAGGGTTATAGTAAACTGATCGTCCTTGACTTGAATAAGTGGCCAGTTGTACCTGACCTGAACTCTGCTTACCCCAGTTGCCCTCGTTCTGTTTAACTGTCACCAGTGGGACTGTTTCTCCGCTTCCTGACCCCTACCCACTTGTCCTCATCATCACTTCTCCCACGTTTCCTCCCAGGTGCCCTTTGATTGATGAGAACTGAATGAGGAGAACTCTTCAGGTTCAGTGAAGGCCATGCGTAGGACTGGCTCTTGTACCTGGGAACGTTGCCTGCCACTAACAGCCTGGTTAGGCCATACAAACTTTGAAGTGTAATTACCTTTGCAGGCAACTTTTTAAAATCGTTGTCCAATAAAAGCTCAGCATGAGTCTGCTTTTGTAATATCCCTGTTGGGGCATGGCCCACTATCGGATGAGATTTTTTTTCTTTCTTTTTTTTACAGATGGTCGCTCCTTCAGTGTGTTTCATTTCATTTCCTTGTTGAAAGTAATTGCATTGCCACAGCTGCCACTCTGTTCTCTTTATTTGTTCGGTTTCCATGGTTTTAACACCGTTCACCTTCCTTTGCCTCGAGAATATGACAGACACAACAAAGCTTGTCAGATTGCCTGAATGAATATGAATCTGCTCAGTGGACGTTTATTTCGATCCTCAGCTTGTACTGCAATGACAGCTAAGGTTCCTCGGATACCATAAAAACACATTACCATCACTATTCAAAGTGAACTTATTGTCCCCACGGAGGCTTTAAAATAAACCCCAGTGACTGAAAGGGACACACACATTAAAAGAACTATACATAAAAGAAGAAAGTCAGAATCCAATACTACCAAAGTAAAACAAAAAATAAAGGATTTGCTTAAATACAATGAGCACAGCAGACCCTCTTTATGTTGGGCATTGTATTGAAAATGCCTGTTTAGTTACATTCTAAACATTTCTTTATTTAAAGGGGCTGTACTGTACAGAAAAAGTGGGCTGAGATTGCCTCCACATGGGTCTCAAAGACCATTCCCTTATATGTGAAATACTTTTACTATTTACTATACTACGTTTTTTTACAGCCACATGCACTAACATGCACGCGCTACCGGACAAAAAAAGAAAGAACAAGGAAGCTTAGTTTACAAGACACAGAGGGAGTGTGACTTCAATCTTTGCTCAGGACGCCATTACTCATTGCATTGTATCTTTACAAAAAAAACAATGATTTATTTGCTGCTTCATTTTATGTTCTGAATGTCGAGTATAGCCCCTTTAAAATCAGCTTTATGGATAACAGAAGCATATTCAAATGAGTTACGGATCAATAAAACACCATTTCCTGTTCTGCATTTGATGAGGTGTCATCATAAAGACTTTAACTTGTGTTTATATTATCTATTATGCAGAGCCTCAACAGTAGCATTGGAACGTGCCACAGCAGAACTGGCTTATTGGTAAGAGAAAGTCAACCCTTTAAATTGCATTTGGAAAAAAAAGGAAATGTCCCTGTTTGTATTTAATTAAATGTACTATATGCCATAGTTCTAAAAAAAAAAAAAACTCTCTTCTTTGTTGCAGAATGGATTCCCGAGCAGAGATGGAAGCATGGTACTCAGATATATTCCTGACCCCACAGACAAACTTTTAGACAACGCCTTCCTGCCATCTCCAGGCAAGTATCCTCCAACTTCAAAACCTCACATTTAAGTGAATCTCAGTAGAGCTCTGTGCTCAGCTGTCTGTTTTGATTCATTGAGGAAGGGGGCATCTAGTGTACAAGAAGTGTATTGCTCTGCTTATTGCAATGCTGCCACAGCTGAAGAACATTTACCTTTGGTGTTGTACCATTTGTGCGTGTACTTTTTCTTGGTGGCTACAGTGACGGGATATAAACTGAAAAGTGGCATCAATAGGGCTCTACTCAGGACCATAAGAACCACAAATACATATCACATGTGTTATTTAACTATACACCACTATACAGGTGTGTTTTGTTTTGCCTTCATAATGATGCTAGCATCAGTCAGCAACCATTTTAGTTCACACAAACTTTTAAATTCTCATTGTCCTTTCCACAGCATCAGAATTAGTCTTTGGTTACTTTGGAACATTGCTCATAAAGCCATGCTTTTTGACAGCAAGTAGCTCCCTAGAATGCACCATTGGGGAAGATCAGCCGCCCCTCCCAACTGCAATATATTGGTGATGATGTAACTTTGATTTCAAAAGTCAAGCGAATTAAATGCTCACTTTAATAGGTTGGTTGTAAGTTAGTTGATATTCAAATTGGTATTCTGTTTTCTTAATGCCTTTCTAAAAGGTTGTGGGATTTGCGAGAGACATATTTAGAAAAGATTGGTCAAAATCGATAAGGCCAAGAGGCCAAGACAATATCCTAAATGTTGGGCACTAGTTAGGATGAATCTCAACAAACACTGAATCCTACAGTTCCCATAATGCGTCTTGCTTTGTTGACTTTGTAAGCAGCCACTTCAAACTCCATGCCTCCAGTTTGTAACACAGAACAATATATAATTGTTTTGACAGGCTGCGTAGAACAATCAATAAACTGACTTTCATGTGGAAAATTAGTAGAGTCACCCTTTAACGCCAAGCACTGGCTGCCTGGAAGGTTGAAAATCAATGTGCAAACTTAGGGGTTTGAAAATGATCAGCAGTGCCTGTGATGTAATGGTTTGCAGTTAATGGACTGAAACACGTCACAATTATGTTTACGGTAGTATAGTTTAATAAATAACCTGCTAGTGTATGCAGTTAATTAAAAACTAGTGTCCTTGCTAATGTCAGTGTGGCTTTCTTACAGACTACATGAACCAGAACGGAGTCTCAGATGTGATGAATCCCATCTACCAGCACCCTGGTCCACCTCGCACCATCCTTCCCACCATCTCTTCAGACGACACAGAGACAGAGTACCTGAACTGCTTCAAAAACGGGCCTACGGACCTGAGTACCTCAACGAGGTCCGGTCCCCCGCTATGCTCCCGCACACCTCCAATGGCACGGTCCACAGCATTCAGAAATACCAGCCACAAAATAGCATAGACAACCCTGATTACCAACAAGATTTCACTCCCATCTTCAAGACTCACGCCAACGGACACATCCCAGCAGCAGAGAATGCAGGGTACCTGGGCCCAGACTGAGGGCGTAGTGGATGCAGACAATAATTAAGAGATTGTTTCTTGTTCCATTAAAAAGGGGCATTGATGTATTGGCTGAGAAAGCATAGCTAAGTGATAATAATAAGTGATAATTATCATATATGTTCTTACGGAGTTAAGTGACACTTTGTGCAGCTTTCCGTGTTGTGCGCATGCAGTTATACTTGTCACGCAAAACCCATCTCATCCCAAAGACTTTTTTCCTACCACCAAACTACAAATGACTTTTTTCTTGATGAAAGCTGACTCCTACATGACTCAGTTGACTTGAGAGTTGCTGGACCCGAGGTGCTCCATTCATATGTTGCAACCCCTGTCAGAAAAATGCTGTATGTGATCACAATGCCTCCATTTTTTCTAGGAGGCAGAAGCTCTATTGAAAAGAACAGAAACTGGCAGCTCAACCCAAAACACAAGCCAAGTGTGTTGTAGAATCAAACCGTTAGATACACAATCAGTCAACAGAACTGAAATGTTGGAATTGAAAGGGTTGACAACACACAGTGGTGTGCTCACTTGATGCTGATGTGAAGGCTTGGAACGTTTCTCTGTGGTGTCATGACGATTAAAGGGAGAGTTTAAAAATGCCAGCTCAGCTGTGGTGGTCCTCGGAGGCCTGACGACACTCGTTTTGAAGGATGAGTTAAAGAGGAAACAAAATGTTGCAATGTATAGAATCTATTTTCAGTTTAAAGGGGAATACTGGTGAATTGTATTGTTTAAATATGTTACTTTTATGCTCTTAGATAGGTCTGTATGTATTACAAACTGGTGGCTGTCTCTCTTCGATTGAAACAAGTGTGAGAGTTTAATGAACCACTAAAGTGTGATGATGTCACACTATGGTAAATATAGCAAACATGATTGTTTGTTAGCTGAATTCACAAAGCTTTGTCTTGCACTTCAAAACCTGCAGCACTCCTGCAGCATTTAGCCTATTTCTGTGGTCCTATAACGTTAGCTTAACTCTGAGCATTATATCAGTATGGCACATGCATTTGTGTACCCAGGAAGTATTTTCTGGTCTTCTTACTGATTATTTCCCCCCCATTAGTATATTAACACTGTCTGCACTCACACCATTTATCAAGTGTTTAACAATACAAAAATGTTACCAAGAAAAACTAAAAAGCTCCAAAAGAGTTTTCTTCTTGTTTGGAATATTGATGGTAGAACTGTCTTAGTTCATGTGAGTAACTTGTTTGAATTGTTAAATTAGAAGTAGTATTTCCCTGTAAACATGAGTTGTTTTATATACTATTTGAATTGTTCAAGTCAGAACAAAGAATGTGTCTAATGTGTCTATTTCATGGGGTCTTTTCCTTGTCTGATTTTTTTTTTTTTTTTATTTTTTTTTTTTTAAACAAAAGTGTAGACTGTTGTTTCACAAGGGTGTTGACACAATATCTTTGGATCTGCTCCCAGCTTATTAGCTTTAAAGTTTGTAGTCTTCTAAGAGCATTAACTTTGCAAATATTGTTCCTAGTTTTAAAGGAATATATTATTGTAGCAACCTGAAATGCCTACTTTTGCAGATTTTACACAGGTACATGTACAGAAAACAGTGATTGTACTGTAATATACTCCAAAATAGTGACCTATAATTTATACTCGATACACAGTTTTGTCACATAATACGTGAATATGCACTTATTCCTGAATTGTGATTATTTTATTCAAATGTGAACATGAATAAATCTTTTTTTTTCTATGGAAATACAGTTTGTTTTTTCCCTCACAGCCTTAACAAGTGAAGGACGAGATACAAGAAGAAAAACTAGAAGCCCAATAATTCACTTACTTACCCAGTCTGTTTATCTTGATGTCTTCAGAACTTCAAGTAACAATTTAATGAAAAGCCTTTAGCAGACAATCAGGTGAACAAGAGCATGCATTCACCCTATCAGTTGAGCACCAGTCTTTAACAACAACGATGGGACTTGAAACCATCACTGACAAGCTAAGGAACTTGTGTTAGCATTAGGGGAAAAACACACATGTAAGACACTAAAACAATGGCTTTTCAATTTTAATAGATCAAAGGAAAGGTCTACGTTGTTTATTTTCCTAAATCTGCCCTTACATTGCTAATTAGTGTTTCAGTGTTTTACTCCTAATTCAGGAATAACTAGGGAGGAACTGAGTAATTAGTTAAAATAATAAAGGGGTTTCTCAAACACCAGGGAAAGACGAGTGAAATTAAAATGTTGACCTGAGGGGGAAATTATTAAACATTCCAATTATAATGAGATGCATACTCGAACTGCCAACACTGCAGATGTTTGACCAATTTAGAACAGATTGGTTAAGGTAAAGACTGTTAAATTATGGGATTAGAAATGGTATTACTTATTTGGTTAATGTTATGTAAGAGGGTAAGGTTAGACTTTGGGGTTTTATGAGTTAGGGATTAGGTTATGTTTAATGTTTGCAAGTTTTCGAGAGGTTTGAGTTTAGGTTGCTAACTGCTAGATTTAAGCATATACATGTTAAAGGTGTGGTAAAGGCTGTGAGGTTACAAATGATAACATTTATCTTAAATATTCATATCTTTACATCTAAAGCACTTGAACATTTGGTTTAAAAAATTAAGTATTTCTCTATAACATTAAATATTTGTTACTAAATAAGCAGCAATTAAAGTTAGCGGGAAAATGTGTTGCTCAAATGAAAGTTTAACAAAGAGTTGTCACAGTCAACTTATCTGCTTCATCAGGACTGTTTGGGTGCTTTGATTAGATTTGATTGACCCCAACTTTATGTAGTGAAAGAAATCAATAAAAACAGAAACCAGGATGTGTTCACATAAAGAAGAACATTAATCAAACGTTAAATTGATTTAATTAATGAGTGATAAAAACAAAGGTTTTGAATTTAATGTTTAGATTCTTGAACATGGTAGCCTGTTAAATGAAACAAATAGATTCATAATATTTATTTATGATTACAAGTGAAACAAAAGTGAGAAGTGTAACAAAACGAGAATTGTTCTAACTTGGGTGTGTGATCATGTTCCGTTTAACATGGTGTATTGGATTTTTAGTTGGAAGTTCACATACTGTAGCTCACTATATTTCAAGTAAGTGGGGGAAGTTCATTGTCATAAGACCAGAACCATTGCAGTAAACTTTTTTTCAAAGCTTCTAGTCTAAATTGGGTAAGGGTTTCTTTCAATGTGCTGGTGTAATGGTTGGAGTGAAATAAACTACCTTAATAAGGAAGCCTTTAATGCAATGTCTATATACTATGTTGTTATATCTTATATGTTTATAAATACATTAGAATCCTTTAAAAAAAAAAGGTTCGTAACGTTCGCTGAGGGTTGCAACGCTAAGGGAACGTTCCCCTAACGTTCTCTAAAGGTTGCAACGTTAAGGGAACGTTCCCCTAACGTTCGCTAAAGGTTGCAACGTTTTCGGAACGTTCGCGATAACCAAAAACGAACGTTCCCGGAACGTTAAGAAAACCTTCCAATTAACCAGCAGACAACCAAACTACAACCAAAACAAACCTTCAGGGAACGTTCCCACAACCAAAAACGAACGTTCCCAGAACGTTCTGGGAACCAAAAATTGTTAGCTGGGTAATCGATAAACAGTTTTTCAGGGCCTGCAGAGAGACTAATGTAGTACATCGCGTTTAGGTGTAGTGAGTCCTCAGCATCGTAAAAAAGCTTCCTGCTTCTTACAGTGCAGACGCTTTGCTGCTTGCTCCTGCTTCTGCTTGCATATTTTTGCTGATATTTTTGCTGATAATCGTGCTTTTCCTCTGAGAAACTATGAGCAGCGGCTCTTGGACACTTCAAAAACACTGGACTATACATTTTTTGTAGACATAGTAGGCTATTGCCATATTTTAGAATCATAGAATCATTTTCCTGGGAAATGGGAGGACGACTAACGGGCCGGGCACAGCGCCCTGAGGTTTGTGATATGACCGCTGGCCTGCATTATCATCTGGGCAGAGCGCCTCTTCAACCCCTGTACCTAGTAGGACACAGCCGTGGACAGCTGCAAAAGGGAAAATAAGCAACAAAATGCCCCCCCAACAACCTTGTGTGCAACTGGATAACAGATTTGCTCCTCTGCTGCAAGACGCTGGACAGTCATCTGATGACCGGGACTGCGTCTCATCACCACACAGCAGGGTAAGGACTGAGAGCAATTCAAAAAGTAAAAAGCTAACAACTGGGCCTCAAACCCTGATTGTGGGTGACTCTGCTGTAAAAGATTTAAAAAACAGTAAAAACACCAAAATACTATGTTTTCCCAAAGACATGGTGTCTGACTTGACCCAAAAAATCCCAGATATCGTGGCAGCACACCCAACTGTGAAGAACATTATTCTGCATATAGGGTCAAATGATGTTGTAAAGCAACAGTCTGAATTGCTGAAACTGGACTTTAGGGAACTGCTTGACACAGTCACCCCCCTAAGCGCAAATGTGTTTATCAGTGGTCCTATACCGTCAGTCAGAAGAGGAGATGAGAGATTCAGCCGACTGTTGGGACTAAACAAATGGCTTTCAACTGAATGTACCGTCCACTCTCTGAAGTTCATTGACAATTTAAACATTTTCTGGGAGCGCAGACATCTTTTTAAAGCAGATAGACTTTCCCTTAACAAGCCAGGAGTAAAGCTGTTCACCTCTAATCTGCTTTACTTTCTGCGCTACACATCTGCTCCCTCTGCCAAGGTCACAAAACAAAAGGAAGACACAACAAAGTGCGGCAGTGATCCAGCACAGCCCCCGCCTGTGCAAAGATTTGACCATGGGAGACCAGAGAGCAGAGACACGAAACCTCCACTCCCCTCTTCACCCGTCCAGCACCCCTCAAACCTTCCCAACCCCGAACCTTCTGAGGATTCATCGCTGTCTCTACTGATGTCTCCACACACCCTTTCCCTTATTTCCCCCATCAATTATGCACCCCTTCCTACCCCCATGGCTCAACCCCGGGCAAAAGTAAAACGCCAAGCACCACTACCAGGATGTCAGAAAACTCCTTCCCCCCAGACTGATAAGGACGCTTGTGTGCAAAATCTGGCAAGCACTATCTGATATGTGCCGGGCCTTGGCTGCAGGACTAGTGATACTAATGACTCTTTTCAAGACAAGCCCGGGCCCTGTGGATTCAATTCTTCCTCAATTTCTGTTGTGATAGGTAATAGGAAAGAATGGTGAATAAGCACTTAACTGCAAACTTAGCAAATTTAGCATCCATTCCTTGTCAGCTACAGCCTGTCCCAAAAATGAAAACACACTAACACTAGCCTTACTAAACGTCAGGTCTTTGGCAGGAAAATCATTTTTAATCAATGATTTTATTACTAAGCACAATCTAGATTTTATGTTTTTAACTGAAACCTGGTTAGACCATAATAACAGCGCTGCTGTTCTCATCGAGTCAGCTCCCCCTAACTTCAGTTTTATGAGTGAGAATAGAGTGAATAAGAAAGGAGGTGGAGTCGCCATTTTGTTTAATGACTCATTCCACTGTACGCAAATATGTTATGGAAATTTTGTTTCTTTTGAATATGTTGCTCTTCAATTAAGATCTTCCCCTCAAGCGATGTTTCTAAATATCTACAGGCCACCTAAATATTGTGCAACCTTCATTGATGACTTCACTGAACTGCTGTCTATTATCTGCATTAACTTTGATTGTGTAATCATTGCGGGTGATTTTAACATTCATGTTGACAGCCCCCAGGACAGGGGGACAAAAGAGCTGTGTTGTGTTTTTGAGAACTATGGACTGACTCAGCATGTGACGGAGCCCACCCACAATAAGGGGCACACTCTGGACTTGATTGTCTCCAAAGGTCTGAACATTTCCAAGGTTGTGGTGACTGACGTTGCTCTCTCAGATCATTCCTGTGTTTTCTTTAACGGCACTATCTCTGTGCCCAAAAGTGTCCAAACAAAGATAATCAGAAAACGGTATATCACTGAAAACACCAGTGACACATTTATTCAGCTTTTCTCCTCCACACCAGCCCTCTCTGGGCTATCAGTCAGTGAGCTTGTAGATAATTTCAACTGTAAATTACAAATGTTATTGATGCCATTGCTCCCACTAAGGTCAAAGTTGTATCTGGTAAGAAAAGATCTCCATGGAGAAATGTCCTACTGGTGAGAACAGAAAAAAGAGAGTGTAGGAAAGCTGAACGAAGGTGGCGAAAAACAAATCTCCTGGTCCATTATAACTCCTATAAAGAGAGACTTCGCATTTATAATTTGGAACTGAGGAATGCAAGAAGGTCCTTTTTCTCTGATATTATCTCTAGAAACAATAATAATTCCCGTGCTTTGTTTGCTACTGTTGATAGGTTAACAAACCTCCAGTACCAGTAGCATCTGAACTTTTATCTACCAAGGCCTGCAATGACTTTGCCTCCTTCTTCAAAGACAAAATTCAAAAGATTAGACAAACAGTCAGTGCCTCCATGTCAAGTCCAGGATATGTGTTGTCACAGTGTTCAAGCAAAAATAGTTCCAATATGACAGAATTTCACACGATCAACCATACAAACCTGGAGGACATTATTCAACATCTGAAAACCTCGACCTGTTGCCTTGATGTTCTACCAACGGGACTTTTCAAAAATGTTTCCAATTGTTTGACTTCTGATCTTCTACAGATTGTGAACACATCTCTTCTTTCAGGTATCTTTCCACAGGCCCTGAAAACTGCAGTAATCAAGCCACTCTTAAAAAAGAACAACCTAGACAAGTCACTAATGAGCAACTATAGGCCAATATCAAACCTTCCGTTTTTAAGTAAAATCATTGAAAAAGTAGTCTTTCAACAACTCAACCATTTCTTGTCACTAAGCAACAGTTTTGATACCTTTCAGTCGGGTTTCCGACCACACCACAGCACTGAAACGGCTCTTGTCAAAGTCTTTAATGACATCCACCTTAACACAGATAATGGCAAAATTTCAATCTTAGTATTACTTGATCTCAGTGCTGCATTTGACACGGTCGACCATGACATACTACTAGACCGATTGGAAAACTGCGTTGGCCTTTCTGGCTCAGTACTAAACTGGTTTGAATCCTACCTAAAGAATAGGGATTACTTTGTGTCTATAGGTAATTATGCATCTGAGCGTACAAATATGACGTGCGGAGTTCCGCAAGGCTCCATTCTGGGGCCTCTTCTGTTTAACATCTACATGCTTCCACTGGCTCAGATTATGGAGAAAAACAAAATAAGTTACCATAGTTATGCGGACGACACACAAATTTACATAACCTTATCGCCAGGGGACTATAGTCCAATACAAAAACTGACTAAGTGCATCGAACAAATAACGGCTGGATGTGCCAGAACTTTCTGAAATTAAATGAAGGAAAAACTGAGGTGGTTGTTTTTGGAGCAAGAGAGGAACGATTAAAAGTCTGCGCTCAGCTTCAAACAACAATGTTAAAAACAACAGACAAAGCCAGAAATCTTGGTGTAGTCATGGACTCAGACCTGAACTTTAACAGCCACATTAAGACAATTACAAAGTCAGCCTACTATCACCTTAAGAATATATCAAGGGTTAAAGGACTTATGTGTCAACAGGATTTGGAAAAACTTGTCCATGCCTTTATCTTCAGTAGACTTGACTACTGTAACGGGGTCTTTACAGGTCTCCCTAAAAAATCAATCAGACAGCTGCAGCTGATTCAGAACGCTGCTGCTCGAGTCCTCACTAAGACCAAGAGACTGGATCACATCACTCCAGTTCTGAAGTCTTTACACTGGCTTCCTGTGTCTCAAAGAATTGATTTCAAAGTACTCTTGCTAGTTTATAAATCACTTAACGGTTTAGGTCCAAAATATATTGCTGATCTGCTACTACACTATGAACCACCCAGACCTCTCAGGTCATCTGGGACAGGTCTGCTTTCCCCACTAACACAGAACGTTTAGGGAACGTTAGGGAACGTTAGTTTTTGGTTCTCTAAAGGTTCGTTCGAACCAAACCAAAAGCTAACGTTTAGGGAACGTTCCCTCCTGGTTATAACGTTCTCTAAACGTTAAGAGAACCAACCAACGGTAACGTTCCCCTGCGGTTGCGCCGTACCTTCAAACAACGTTCCCGTTTGGTTGTTTTTGGTTGTTCGGAGTAAGTAGCATGGTTTGTCACTTGATTTATTCACTCAAAAATGATTTGACTTATAAAATTTAAGAAAGCATAACATTTATTTTAAGGCTGATATCAATTTAGCTTAAAATAGTACTTTTGTGCTTGACTTCGGTTTTTTAACTGTCTTCGTGAAACAACTTAAAAGAGGAATCTATCAATGGGACGATTTTCACAACTAAGATAATTCACTTCTTTATTCAGTTTGAAAACCTAACCGTTACAACCCCACACCAGTAGGGGGCCGCTGCTCTGAGCAGACCGATTCCCCCGTTAGAAGAAGAGAAAGCCACAGGACGGACCACGCGGCTCAGCTCACGGAGAGGTAAGCGAAATACTTTGCAGTTTAATGATGTTGTTGTTGTTGTAATGGGAGGGTTTGTGGTTTAACATTAAACTCTTTCCCTCGTATGGGTTTGTTATATTCCGGTTCTTGTTAGGTTGACCAAAAATAAAAGTTTGGCTGAAGTAAACAACTAACTTTAGTTAGTTTTTCAACGTCGTCCGCCATTGTGCTATGCTAGTCATGCAGTGAGCTGCTCCAAGTCTTTTCTGTTTAGTAAACTATTTGTGCACAAACCATGTTCTCAATGCTGAGTTTATGTGTTGAGCCCCCAGGTGAGACTTGGAGTAAAGTTTCATGTTGTGTCGAGCCTTCTTAGTGTTTTAAAAATGTTGATTTTGATGCTATCATAGAAGGGCCCGTAGTAGCACTCCCATTCAAAAGGGCGAGGCCAGAGTTGGGCTTTAAATGGATTGCTTAAATCTTTCCCTTTGTTTGCTGCTGTGCACGACGTTTCTGCTTTGTTGCATTGTAAGTTTTGTGTAATCATGGTAAAATGCTTTTGTTTATGTTACAAATAAGATATCCGTTTTCGGTCTTTTTTTAATTAGTGTAGTACAGTACATAAATAAAGCCAAAATAATCAAAATCCTTAGTCCAGGTAGATAGGCAGCCATCTTGCAACGCACTTTAGCCAGTCATCGTCAAGCTGAGTGAAGGCTACAGCAAGGGACGTAATGTGTTGCTACACAGCTGCAGTACTGGCTTTACACTATGCATTTCTGTGGATGCTGTGTCTCCCCATTACAAAGTATCTGGGGTACAATGCAGAAATCTTGTCACGTTCAATGTTTACACTGACTGTATACATTTTAAATATTTTTGCAATCAGTACAAATTGTATGATCTGTTATTTCAGATGAATCCGGATGGAGACATTTGAGGAGAAGATGGATTATCTGCTCATGCTCTACAGGAGCTCCATGTCACCTCGCTCTGCTCCAAATCACAGCGTGCCATTTGCCCAACAGCAGCTGGGCCAAATATCCAGTTAAAAAAATATGGCTGTGTACAGGTAACCTATTGCTGCTATACTATATGTAAATAAATAATTTTCTCTGTATGGAACTGCTTTTCTTTCTTCTTTTTTTGCACTACTGGATCACAAATGTTCTCTTAACATAGATTCCTACGCCAAAGCTGTGGACCGGTGTCGGCGGCTGAGGGACACCAGCATCCAGACAGAAGATGAAGCAAGTGTCCAAAAAAGGCAGCGCCGACGCCCAAGGAGGTTCATGACAGATTCTTCAAGTGATGGTAAGACCTTTATTATAGACTACATTTTTTCACATATTTCAAATCACAGATTTTGCAATGGGTACACGCTATATGGTCTCTGTATTACAGATGAATCTGTTGCACGACCAGATAAACTGTCCAGGACGGAGCGTGCGTCTGGAAGCCCTGTCTGGAAGTTAAAATTTATGTATGCATTTATATAAACAGTCATATTTCTTAACATGGAACCAATGACAGTCAACATGGTGCATATCATGGGATTGTTCTAATGTTTGTCTCTTCCTGTCTTTTTTCAGCTCAGCAGATAACACTTCCTCCACCACCTGCATGTAAGTTGTTTTAATATATATTTTGTCTGATATAAAAGAATAGGTTCATATTTTGTAATGGCATGTGCAGGCAACCTATCAACTTCATCTTATAAAAAAATCATATATTTATTTTTATATGTATCAACGCCATGCAGGAAACCAGCTGGTTGCCCAGAGCAGGATGAGTCTTTAGTGACCCTACCACGGACTGCCACTTCATCTTGGGACACAGTTGAAGGTACAGTTGCTTTGATTTTTGTATTTGCAAGAAGTACAATTTAATGGCAAGGATCACTAGAGTAACACAACATTTTTGTTGTTTTAAACAGAAGAACTCACACAGAGGGAGGTGGCTCAGACATGGAGATCAAAATGAGAGGTAAGACTCAGGTTGCTCACGTGTTTGTATGTATGTATGGATGTATGTATGTGTGTATGGAGAGGAGGAACAATATGGAAATTAAGTGGCCATAGTTCTGCCCTAAGACAAACACTATATAATTGCATAAAATCTAATATCTTAACTGAACTGACTTCTCTTACAAAATGAGATTGTACAAGCTCTACACTGTATGCATAATCTGTTACTATATGTTTTACAGCAATTTTTCCGGTCAACCTTCGGTGGTTGTACTGGAGGTGATGCCGTCCGCCGCATGCTGCTGATACAGTACAGCCTGCGGGGAAGAAAGACAAAGAAAGCCTTCCAGGACCTGGCTGTATGCATGGTTATAACAGGCAGGTTTTATTTTATTCTTCACATTAGTATTATGCTTAGCTTGGCTGACAAGAGGTTTTAATTTGACCTATAACTTTGCTTCATTTTGACTTCTACTCTAGCGGCCTGCCAGAAAAACTTCCCTGCGCTGACTGCTGCAGAAGCGGAGGATTTGATTGGGCAAGTTCTGAAGTTTGCCCCACACAGACGGTAAATTTAAGTTCTTCTGCATTATGTTCATAAGAAAGTTCATCAAAAAAAATGTGTTAATGTGTTCATTCTTAGTATTACATGTCTAACTTTTGTTTATTTCTTTATAGGCCAGCTGAGAAGGACTGAGCCATGGAGCCCCTTTTTAACTTTTTTATTAATATATTGTTTTAGTGACTTATTTTGCACACACTTTACAAACCCATCTTTATGCATCTTGCACTACATTTACACTACATCCTTATCTTTGTTGTTTCTTTTTCAGTTGTTTGAATATTAAAGTTTTGAAATGCCATCAAGTTTGCCTGTTCATTCCTTCCTACTAATATAACTTTTGTATGTATGTACGTGTGTATTTACAGTACATACATACACACATAGAGTATGGGTGTTGTTTAAAGGTTAGGGGAATAAGCTTTTCTTAACGTTCTGGGAACGTTCCCTGAAGGTTTGTTTTGGTTGTAGTTTGGTTGTCTGCTGGTTTATTGGAAGGTTTTCTTAACGTTCTGGGAACGTTCGTTTTTGGTTACAGCGAACGTTCCCCTAACGTTAAGAGACCGTTCCGTAACGTTCGCTGAGGGTTGCAACGCTAAGGGAACGTTCCCCTAACGTTCGCTAAAGGTTGCAACGTTAAGGGAACGTTCCCCTAACGTTCGCTAAAGGTTGCAACGTTTTCGGAACGTTCGCCTAACGTTCTCTAAAGGTTGTAACTTTTAGAGAACGTTCCGAGAACGTTCGCGATAACCAAAAACGAACGTTCCCGGAACGTTAAGAAAACCTTCCAATTAACCAGCAGACAACCAAACTACAACCAAAACAAACCTTCAGGGAACGTTCCCACAACCAAAAACGAACGTTCCCAGAACGTTCTGGGAACCAAAAATTGTTAGCTGGGTTCTGTCCCCAGAGTCAGAACTAAACAGGGTAGCAGCTTTCAGTTTCTATGCTCCTCATATCTGGAATAAACTCCCAGAAACCTGTAGATCCGCTGCTACTCTCAGTTCTTTTAAATCAAGGCTGAAGACCTTTCTATTTGATGCTGCCTTTCTTAAATGACTAATCATTTCTTTAAATTTCTTATGCTGCACTGTAAATTTTATTCTTGTGTTTTATGTTTCTCTTTGTTTTTAACTGTCTATTCATGTGTTTTACCGGTTTTTAATGCTTGTGATTTTTAACTGTTTTTACTTGTGCTTTAACTGATTTTGTGTAAAGCACTTTGAATTGCCTTGTTGCTGAAATGTGCTATACAAATAAAGCTGCCTTGCCTTGCCTTGCCTTTGGTGGCAGCACTGAGGCAACAGTTAGTCTCCGCCCCAAACAAACAATTCAACGAAGAAGAAACCATCAACAAGATTATGCGAAACTTGTTGTAGGCATTCACTTTGATTCTATCGTTTCAGAAAGAAGGATGGGAGTCCTACCAGGGAGAAGCCTTTTATGTATACTTTTTTTAATTATAATCATCTCAGAGGGCCATTTTCGATGGGTAAGTGTAACCTAACGTCCGTTTTCTAGTTACTAAAACATGACTCAGCTCGGTCTGCCGTTGGTATGTGATGTTTATTTGAGGCGGCGGCCTGCGAAACTAGGATTCAAGTTGACGTAGTTTAACTAGCTATTAAGTTTGCCTATAATTGGCTTAACAGTGGCTCAAACATAATGGCTAGCATTAATGTTCGTTGAAAACTGCACCAGCCTTGTAACGTTAGCAAAACCCATAAAGGTATGACGTAATACGTTAGCATTGACATTCCACAGAGATGCGCACAGGTTGTACCGTGTATAGTGTATCCAGCTGAACTCAGAACCGCTGGCGAAAGAAGTGTTTATGCTGTCACGCCTTTACAGATCGAAAAAAACACCGTATTTCAACAATTATGAAAATAAAGCCTAGGTAATATTGTTCCTGTTTGTGTTGTGATTATTCCAAGCTACACATTTTAAATGGTTTAGCTAACGTCACAAAAATGGAATGAAAAACACTAAATGTGCAACGTTAGCAAGTTATTCAGAAAGCAGGCATTAGATTGCTAACTAGGTAAAATTAGTTTCATGATTTGTGTTTGAGTATGTAAAGGTTAAAATAGTAATAATACATGAACACGTTAACGTTAGTACATAGACATTACAAGAGAAAAGACAACACAATCTTTGGGATGTACCTTGAAGATATTGACGTTAACAAAACAGATACCTTTTTTCCCATTTTACAAATGTGTCCTGTTGTAGTTTTGTGGAGATGCTATTTTTCATCTTAAAACACCATAAATGTATGTAAATCCAGTCAATTTAGGGTATGTCTGGTAAAGGCATTTCAAAACCGACCAGATAGAAGCCTGTGTCCCTGACCTATCAGTTTGATTTGATTTAATCGGATGAAGTTAATCACTCACTCGCTTGTCATCAGTAGTCTCTCTACTCCTTTGACTTCATTGTTTGCACTCCTATTCACAAGGTGATTAGGTCAGCCCAGTGCAAAGCATAGAACTTAGCGCTGGGCGATAGGGAGAAAATCTGATATCACGATATTATTGACCAAATACCTCGATATTGATATTACAGCAATATTCTGGGGCTGACAAATGGTGCTTTAACAAAATATCTTCACACTTGGATTTTAGATAAATAATCATCAGTAAAGTTGACATAATGTCTAAGTGTATAAAATAGTAGAGCAGCTAGAACAGTCTGGTAAGTTCAGAAAAGTGCATCACTTTACTGCAATGCAGCCTTTAAAAGCAGGATAAAATCAACACTTGTCATGTCACGATATTACAATATCCAAAATCTAAGATGATATATAGTCTCATATCACCATATCAATATAATATCGATATATTACCCAGCCCTAACAGAACCACTTCAAAAGAATTCTAAAACATGAATCTGATTGATCAATACTGTGTCAAGACAATATTTCAGCATTCTGGTTTAAAACAACAAGGATGTTGCATGAGTAAAAATCTTCATTATTTGGAGACTGCAGTGGATAAGCAGAAAGGATTTTACAGAAACCTGTGTTTAGAAGTTGTTTTTTGTGGAGTTGTAAACATCAGGTTTCTGTTGTGTTTATGAACCACTTTAAACAAACCTTGCCGAGTTCTGGTTCTTGCTCAATATAAACAAGTATCTTACAACTAGTTCTGAGTCTTACAAGTTTACTTTGGACAAATAGTTGGTATAGTTAAAGTTTTGACCTAGTCTGCAGCAGCATAAAACTCTAACTGAAGCATGAACGACATACGAATGCTGCCCTTGAACTCAATCACACAAGGCACAAGTAGGACAGAGTGTAACACAGTGCTTACTCATAAAACAGTTTGTAGAGTAAGTGAATTAACTTCCCTAACTCCCCTTCCAAACAAAGAACTCTGTGCTGAATAGATGGAAAACAGAAAACGTTGACTGCAGAAGCTATATAGTTACTATATAGTTACTATAGTTAACTATAGTTAAAAAATGTATTAAACATTCAATTGTCATAGTATGTTCTCCAACATCTCTCTAAGATATCAGTTATAGCCATAAACACAGTTTGCTGAGTGTTATGTTGCTGTAGAAATCTGACCACAGTTTCTCCTTTCTCTGGCCTAAAGCTGGGTTAGTCAAACTGACTCTCTGTCTGTTAGACAATGCTTACCCTTCAAATGCATGCTCAAAAGTACAAATTTGCAGAAGTGAAATTTTTTATTTTTAGTCATAAAACGCACGAGATATTAGAAACACAGGAAATGTGGCAGGATTTAAAACCTCAAGGTAAACAGATACAGCTTTAATGTCAGATCAGAGTTGTCTAGTGTTTTGAGCAGCCCAAACTAAGCGACATGATGGTCCACTGTAGTTTTGAGAGGAACTAAGTGTGTTTGGGCGACAGTATCTGTCTTTGATTCCGTCACTAGATAAAAATAGAAGAAGGCTTCTATCAGTAAAAGCTACATAAGCATATGTATTAAACTGACTGCAAAAAAAGAAATATACTGAACACATACCAACATACTAAAACAATGAACAGCACTGCACAGATGATCACTTTGTTTTTCTTGTCTTTCTGTCAGGTTGAGGCCCAGCACTGTGTGTGGTATGGTGAGTGTGGGGAATCCGTAAAGGTGCCTGGAAAAAAGTACAACTGCAACTACACGGGTCCTCCCCACCCCCTAGATGCTAAGGGCTATGACCTTCTAACGGTACCTGGCAAAATATATACATATGCAGTATCTTGATGTTTTGTCCTGTTTTCATTGACATTTGATGCTTAAACTAATATTTTGTAACATACCTCTGATTTCCAGCTGTGCTGTGCTTTTGTTTTGCACTGTGTCTACTATCACAAAAGTGTATCAAATTGAATTAATTCTTTTTGTGTTTACATGCAGGAGCTTTGTCCTGGATATGACTATGGAAACAAAAGCCTCTGCTGTGATGTTAACCAGTTGCAAACTCTCAAAGGGAGTCTCCAGCTGCCCCTTCAGTTCCTGTCTCGGTATGCACTGCAGTTATAACATTAACTACTGAAGCACATGACATTCTTAAAAGGGGATTGTCATTGCCTTTCCTGAATTTCTGAACACAAAGAGTAGGAGCATCTGGCGCTTTGAATCTGTCAGTAGACTGTATGTGCTGCTCAAATGTTATTTGGATGTTTAAACATGCAAGCCTTGGCTCGTTTGTGTTCCAAATAAATGGTTTGAGACAGGCTGGATCACAGGCTAAATGACATGACATCTTTTCTTATCTTTTTAGGTTGTATTTACTTCATTGCATTTGTTATTGCCTTGTTTTTCCATGCAACTGTTATACACTCTTAAACTTTAACTTATTTTATTAGTCTGTAAGTTATGCAATGATCTCATGCTTTCTTTATTTCTTTAAATTCTGCTTCTCACACTCACTACGTCTGTCTGCAGGTGTCCGGCCTGTTTCTTCAACTTGATGAACCTCTTCTGTGAGCTTACATGCAGCCCTCGCCAGAGTCAGTTCATGAATGCCACAAAGTTTAACGCGACCAATGTAGTGGAAGTTCAGTACTATATTGGACAGACATTTGCTAACGGTGAGTTCACAGCCAGACATTGATTTAGTCATGAAAAACAACTTCACCCTCGTTATTTGTATGGCATGTCACATTGGCTGAGTAGACGTCATTAGTTCCCTATGTAAACATGAAGTCGTGCTCTCGGTTGTGTAATGTGTGGTGAGTGTAAGTCTGTTATTTTGCCCAAATGAAATCGGGGATGGGTAATTTAACTTCATGAGTTTTGGACTAAAGAAATCAAATTTGGCTTTTACAGCCATGTACAACGCTTGTAAGGACGTCCAGGCACCATCCAGCAACGTAAAGGCCTTGTCACTGCTGTGTGGGAAGGATGCAAATGACTGCAATGCTACCAACTGGATCCAGTATATGTTTAATACTAACAATGGACAGACTCCCTTTCCTATTATCCCAATATTCACAGGTAAATCATTTTGTGCTACTTTTAAATATTATGTCATGATCCTGCTGCAGAATAATATCCCTACTGCTATCTTTATTCAAGTTAAATGTTGCTCTTTTGTATCATTAATTCACCATGCTTTATACTGTTTCTTTGCTATAGATGATCCAGTGTCTGGTTACACTCCCATGAACAACCAAACATATGGCTGTACAGAGGGCCTGGAGGACGGTTCAGGTCCCTGCTCCTGTCAGGACTGCACAAAGGCCTGTGGCCCAAACCTGTACCCCCCCCTCTACCCCCTCCCTGGACAATCCTTGGTATCGATGCCATGACTCTCATCATGTGGATCTCTTACATGGCCTTCCTGCTTATCTTATTGGAGCTATACTGGGAGCTTGGTGTTACAGGTAAAAACTGACTGATTCTTTTTGCTGTTGTTGTTTGTGAGGTATCCTGCTAGAATTCATGTGTTATACCTGCAAATCCTTTAAAACATGTTGGTTCTGATTCTTGCTTTAAAAGTTATATCAATCGGTGTATGTGTTTCTTTGTGGATACAGGAAAAGGACCATCATGTCTGAGTATGGCCCCATATTGGACAGCAATAACCCACTGTCACTGAACAGTGATAATCCTGACCAAGGTATTGCAATGCATGAAACAAGTGAAATTGTTTGTCTACTTTCTGTAATTTGTTTGTTGGGTCATAAATTACATTGTTCTTTAGGTGCAATGCATGTAAAAGCATTGCTGCATGACCTAAGCTAACTCCCAGTCTTTTTCTTCTAATAGTAAATGCATCATGCTGTGAAACATTGGGTGAGCTATTTGAGAATGCTCTGCGGACCCTCTTCAGCTCCTGGGGTTCCTTCTGTGTGCGGTATCCCTCTGTGGTCATACTGGGCAGCCTAATACTGGTGGTCTCCGCCTCTGGGGGACTGGTCTATATGCGCATCACCACTGACCCTGTTGAACTCTGGTCATCTCCCACTAGCCAGGCTCGTCAAGAGAAGGACTACTTTGACAGCCACTTCGGACCCTTCTTTAGAACTGCGCAGCTCATCATAACCACTCCGCTCAATAAAACTTTCACCTACTCCCCATACTTTGGAGGATCAGATGTCCCATTTGGAGCCATCCTGGACAAAGATATCCTGCACCAGGTTGGTTAGTGGGAGAGGTCAATTTGGACGTTAGAGCCGCTGTGTGTTTTGTAAAAAGAAATATTGTTTTTGTCCCCGGATTAGACAGAAACGTTGCATGTAAAGAGCAGCTGCATCTCTGAAACTGTGGTTTATTGGTTCTCCTTTCCTTTCCTGATTTTTTTTTTTTCTAACCTTAACAAACCAGGTGCTGGATCTGCAGCTTGACATTGAAGGCATTGTAGCCACATACGAGGGCCAAAACGTCACCCTGAATGACATCTGCTTGGCTCCGCTGGCCCCGTACAATAACAACTGTACCATCTTGAGTGTCCTTAACTACTTTCAGAACAGCCATGCTGTGCTGGACCATACCATAGGAGACGATTTCTTTGTGTATGCTGACTTTCACAGCCACTTTCTCTACTGTGTCAGGTGACTTTTTTTTATTAAATGTAAACCAATAAGCTGGCACTAATATGGTCTTATACTTGACATTTCCTTGTAAACTTAACGTCTTAATTGCCAGCAGAAATCTGTTGTAGGATTAGTAAATGTTGATATAGAAACTACATCAGAGTCAAAAATAAACACCTGCAGCTCACAAGATACTATTTTCTCCAGACACTGTTATCTGCATTTTCTGAGAACTGTTGGGGGGGGGGGAAGATATTTGTATTAACTAAAATAGCACTATCAGACTTTCTCATTGTTTGTTTCACACTGGTTCTTTATCTGCTATTCTAAACTGCGCTACAATAAGGTCATAATAATAATGACTGTGAATTTCCAGGTCATTAACTCTGTTGGTCTTTTCTTTCACAGTGCACCAGCATCCTCAATGACACCACCTCCTCCATGACCCCTGTTTAGGCACTTTTGGCGGCCCGTCTTCCCTTGGCTGGCCCTCGGGGGTTACGATGGTGAGCTGTATGAGCACTTATAGTGGGCAGAGAAAGAGAAAACAGTGGTAGCTTTTTACCATTTAAAGCCGTTAAATAATCTATTAAAACCTCTCTGGAGATTATTATATTGCACTAAGAAATACAACTATTGTGATTATAATTAACCTGCTATGTGTGGCAATGTTAATACAAAGTTGTATCAGTAACCCTTGACATTGTGCTCTTTACTGATGGTGCAGTGTTATCGATGAGATGGAGCCAGTTTTTT
>NW_022603376.1:0-10000 GCF_008692095.1 Etheostoma spectabile
GCAGTACTTTAAGATTCTCAAAATACGTCACGAAGGGTTGCATGTACACCTTCAACGTGGTCATCCTTCCGGGTCAAAATTGAAGATTACATTTTCCGTTTCTTTTGTCAATTTTTTCAAAGCTTTTATTGTATCAATAACCCAAATTTATGACATTGTACCTATTTTTGAGTTAAAAAAGCAGAAATAGAAATATGTGTGACTAAAAGTTAAGATCACAGGATGTTGAGTGAATCACGGACTCACTTTTCTCAAAGTGTAGTCAGGATGTTTTTTTTTTTTTAAAATGCTATTAAAATTAAATAAAACACCTTAAATTCAATAAAAAGCAATCATTCATTCGTAACTTTACCTGCAAAAAAAACGGACTGTATATGTATCATGCATCCATGCATTAATTTTAGGAAATTTGCTTGACAGAAACCCATATTTTTCCAGCTTTGGTTTCTTTTTTCTAAAACCTGAGCTGGTCTAATAACAGGTTTTACACTTATTCTTGGAATTCATGGTCAGAAAATCGCATTTACATCAAACTATGCATAATTGTTTCGTTAAAAAAGGCAGAAATGATGAATTATTTTGACTAATAGTTAAGATCAGAGGCGTTGAGGGGGGTAGATGTCAAAGTTTGTCCGGATACTGTTTGGAAAACCATTAGAAAAAGAATTCAAATGCTATAAGATGAAATAAAACACCCCAAAAAATTCATGAAAGTAATCTTACTTTTACTTGAGAACGGAATCATCCATGTTATTTTTCGGGCAACTTGGTTGAAAGAAATCTTATATCTGATACAAAAACACTTTGAAACGGGTCAATTTGACCCGAGGACAACACAAGGGTTAATCTTTCATTTGGAAAACAAATATTGAAATCAAACGGACAGGGCTGAATTTGAATTTTGACTTTGGATAAAGTTTGGACAGATGACCAAATTGATTTAGACGGGGGGGCACAACCAAAATGTGTGTGTTGAATCAGCTGGAGAGAGGGAACATCTATCACAACCATCACCCCTGTCCGTTTACATCTCCATTCCCTGGACAATATCTGCTAACCCAGCCTACTGAAATGAGCCCTATGCACCACTTTAAACCGTTTCTTAGCTTTTTTAATGCTTGAATCTTTTACAGTGTCTGCCTTCAGCACAAATGGTTCAAGTAGACAATGACCGGCTCTCTCTTTCCGTATTTAACAGCTCCTCGCTGCCGGAAGTCGTCTGGGCCTCCTTAGTGAAGGCTGTCTCAAAGTCTTATTCCGGCCCTGGGAGCAAGGATGGAGGATGGAGGATGGACAAAAGATCTCTTAGGGCAATAACTGAGGATACAGAGCAACCTTCCAGAAGCCGCGTAGCTGAAAGTTGTTACTAACTTTGCTTATACAGCCGACAAATTTAGGAGCCAATCACCACAATACAAGCCACGTGCCAGGCTTGTGTCAGTATGTGACTCTGAGAGCCAATGACTGAGCGGGAGAGAGACGAGACGTGTGTGACTCGAACATCTCACAACACCAACAAAATGTACAACGAATGTCGGGGCAAGAACGTCCTGCACTCTTTAAACATTTGAACATCAATGTGAGTCATCAATTTTTCACTCTGAAGGCGCGCGGCTGTTGTTTCATTCCTGTCGGCTCTCTGCACTGGGCGGGGCTACGCTAATAGGGGCCGTGCCTCTGGTTGCTCAGTTCCCCTGTGACTGACGCACACACACGCGCACCACACACACACACACACACAACACACACACACACAAACACACACACACACCACACACACGCACACACGCACGCACACACACACAAGATGGATGCAGGAATAACCGGAGATGACAGGTTTTACAGGTAAATTGAGGACAGCCACGCTCGTTATTGTAAGTGCAATGACAAGTTAAAGTCCAGTAAGTCCTTTATTAAAACGTTTGAATTTGTCCCAGGCCAGGATAGGAAATTAACTAAAATGGAAAATGTCAACAAGCCACTGACATGTACAGCATGTTGATAGTTGTTGATTCAACATATATCTACGTCTAAATCCACCAGCCATTTTCTATTACCCCAACGTTTGCTGCTTTCACAGCGGTGTTGGTGTAAGGAAGGAAAGGAACCAGGGTCCTTTAGGCTTGGATCTTCCAACTTTCTCTGTTTTCTTCAATAACTACATAACAAGATACATGCACTTCTTCAGGTTTGAGTAGTGCATTTTAAAATGAACTATTGCTACTTAAGTACAAAAAAAAAGTTGAATTCTTAGTACTTCCACTTAACCCCCATGTTGTACTCATATTGTCCTCATGTTTCTCATGTTGTCCTATATCTATGTCTTTTAATTAACCCAAAACAACATGATTGATTCCACCCAATGCTCTTTGTCAAGTACAAATCTCTACTTTCATTAATTTTGGGTCTTATTCAATTTTATAGCATTAGAAAACAAATTGAAGTGTTTTTGAAATAGGTTGAGTAAAAGTTGACATATTCCAGTCTGTGATGATCATCAAACATCCATTCCTTTAATTTTAGTCTCAATAATTCCTAATTTCTGCTTTTCTAACTCGAACATTAGGTATAATTTCCTATAAATGAGGTTTGTTGAACATAATTTCCAAAAATAACTGGAAAATAAAGTTGATAAGTGTACGTAGTGTTGAAAACGTAAGAAAAAGTTAAAAACATTGATAAAAAGCATCAATAAAAGTGTTGATTTTCAGTTGGACAGGAAGAACCCACACGAGGGTTAAGTGTGTTGCTTAAAGAGCTTCAACTTAAGTCACTTTTTTGATAGAGCACTTGTACTTTTACTCAAGTCTGGGCTCTAGTTCTTAATGTACGTGTCTGCTTATGACACAGAGGCCGACAGTAATGAACACACACAAATACACAAAACACAATCAGAAAACATCTTCATTAACTAGACAACACACGCCCAGCATTTAGCACACCCACTGCAAATACACACAACCACGTAGTGTACACAAATACACCGCAAATACACAAACAATGCAAAAAAGGAACGCAAATGCAACAGGTTCCATGATGGTAGTTTGCGGGCCCTTCGGGACTTTTGACCCCTCGGCAATAAATGTTGTTAACCACATTTTTTCATTTATGATTCAAAGTGACACTGAGCTGTCTGACTAATCCATGTGAGGCAACATCTGTGGCTCTCCCAGTGCATGCTGGGACAAACACCAAACCGGTTGACCTGGCTATACACAAATACTTGATGTGAAAGGATGTTCTGTAAACAGGCAAAGTCTGCATTCACTCTGTTCTTCTCACTAGGCGTGAACCCGGTGACTCAGCGCTCCTCCCTGGAGATCCAGGCCAATCACATGACTGTTTTGAATCTCCAAGGAACTAAAATCCCGTCTAGCAACAAGTCCTCACACCGAAATGATCAAACCGGTATGTTGTCCGTGTTTTTTCAACACAAACCATCCCAATACTGACTATGAGCCTCAAGTTGGGTTGGGAACCGGAGGGTCGCTGGTTCAAGTCCATATGCGGACCAAAAGTATGGTGGGGGACTGGTAGCTGGAGAGGGCCCCAAGGTGCTCTTGAGCAAGGCACCGAACCACCAACTGCTTGGGGCGCTTTTCCATGGACAACCCCCCCCCACACACACACACACACACACACTCTGACATCTCTCTATTAGTGCATGTGTAGGCACTGAGCATGTGTGTTTAGTTCAGGCCTGTGTGTAATAACAACAGAGTGTAAATTGTAATTTCCCCTTGTGGGACTAAGGATAGATTAATCTTAAATCATGTCTACCACATGTTTATCTGTGTATATATATATATATTTATACACTCAAGTGGACGGTCAACACCACAACCATAAAGACAGTGGAGAACAATGTCGTTTGGATCACTTTTCAGAGCCATTTGATGAACAATAGAAACACTGACAGACAATCAGAATCCATCTTAGTTTACAACATAGCAACAAAGAGAGAGAGAGAGAAAGAGAGAGAGAGAGAGAGAGAGAGAGAGAGAGAGAGAGAGAGAGAGAGAGAGAGAGAGAGACACTGGTGGGCAGGTCTAGAGGCGGGGCCCGGGGTGCCCCCCCACCCTCGTGCCCCATCTGGGTTTGCAACGTAGCATGACAGAGAGAGAGAGAGATGGTGGGCAGGTCTAGAGGCGGGGCCCGGGATGCCCCCCCCTCCTCTGCCATCGTGCCCCTACGTTCCATTGGTCTAGACTGCTGTCATCTGACATTTCATTTCCATTGGATCAGAGTCCTGTCACTTCGCTTCCTCTCCTGCCATTCGCTGCCTTTCCATTTGGTTAAATGCATGTATCCTTTAAACACACATTGTATGCCAACCGTGTACTTAGTTAAGATTTGGAGGCTGGTTTTGAAGTAGAGACATATTGAACTTATTGCTGTAACACATCCACTGTGTATTGCATTTTATTTCTGTTCTGTTTCCTGTTAGCTGATGTACATTGAGCTTTTCTTTGATGAAGTTGAAGATATACTTTTGCATGTGTATTGGGCTTTTTATACAGTTCTGTGAAAAAGAATCCCCCCAGCCCTTGGCACATGACCTAATGTTTCCACGACGACTATCCAAAATCTTTGCCGTAATAGAAAATGTGTATTATATTGGAGACAAAATGTGTTATTACAAATATCAAAATAACAATGTGCTGTCCATCCTATCCAATATTTTCCTACATTCCTGTATAATAAATATGAAATGAAAAATGAAAATACCTATCTATCTCTCTCTCTCTCTCTCTGTTTTCTGGGAAAGGCTGCCGTGTCAGTTGTACGCCAGCGATACGATGGTGGACACCATCTCCTTGGTTACCACACATTGATCGCCTCGCGTCTAGTTGTGGAGCCTTGTCCTTCACAAGAGGACCTGTAGACCCAGCAGATCCAAGGCCAAGTGTCCCTCCCGTGTGCAAAGCCCTCTAGGATTGTGGGTAGTGTGTAAAATTCTTTCCTGATCCAAATAGTGGGAAAACAAACTGTGCTTTCCATATACCAGACTTAAAAGTGTAGGTTGAGATTTGTATACAGTTGAAATGAAGGCAATTTAATTTTCTCCACAGAGGATAGAGGTAGTCAAACCTCTGAGAATGCTAATATGTTCAGGTTCAAGTGCAGCTTTGGCTAGTGTCCAGCATGCTACATCAATGCAGAGAGGACATCTTGTATGAAATGTTCTTATCCATATACGTACACTCACCTAAAGGATTATTAGGAACCTGTTCAATGCAATTGTCTAATCAACCAATCACATGGCAGTTGCTTCAATGCATTTAGGGGTGTGGTCCTGGTCCAGACCATCTCCTGAACTCCAAACTGAATGTCAGAATGGGAAAGAAAGGGGAATTAAGCAATTTTGAGCGTGGCATGGTTGTTGGTGCTATCTATATAATCTGCTCAGTTAATGGGATTTTCACGCACAACCGTTTCTAGGGTTTACAAAGAATGGTGTGAAAAGGGAAAAACATCCAGCATGCAGCAGTCCTGTGGGCGAAAATGCCTTGTTGATGCTAGAGGTCAGAGGAGAATGGGCCGACTGATTCAAGCTGATAGAAGAGCAACTTTGACTGAAATATCCACTTGTTACAACCGAGGTATGCAGCAAAGCATTTGTGAAGCCACAACACCCACAACCTTGAGGCGGATGGGCTACAACAGCAGAAGACCCCACCGGGTACCACTCATCTTCACTACAAATAGGGAAAAGGGGCTACAATTTGCAAGAGCTTATCAAAATTGGACAGTTGAAGACTGGAAAAATGTTGCCTGGTCTGATGAGTCTCGATTTCTGTTGAGACCTTCAGACGGTAGAGTCAGAATTTGGCGTAAACAGAATGAGAACATGGTTCCATCATGCCTTGCTACCACTGTGCAGGCTGGTGGTGGTGGTGTAATGGTGTGGGGGATGTTTTCTTGGCACACTTTAGGCCCCTTAGTGCCAATTGGGCATGGTTTAAATGCCACGGCCTACCTGAGCATTGTTTCTGACCATGTCCATCCCTTTATGGCCACCATGTACCCATCCTCTGATGGCTACTTCCAGCAGGATAAGGCACCATGTCACAAAGCTCACATCATTTCAAATTGGTTTCTTGAACATGACGATGAGTTCACTGGACTAAAATGACCCCCACAGTCACCAGATCTCAACCCAATAGAGCATCTTTGGGATGTAGTGGAACGGGAGCTTCGTGCCCTGGATGTGCATCCCACAAATCTCCATCAACTGCAAGATGCCATCCTATCAATATGGGCCAACGTTTCTAAAGAATGCTTTCAGCACCTTGTTGAATCAATGCCACGTAGAATTAAGGCCGTTCTGAAGGCAAAAGGGGGTGAAACACAGTATTAGTATGGTGTTCCTAATAATCCTTGAGGTGAGTGTAGAATCAGTGGGGCGGGACACTCTGGCTAAAAATGGATTAACCCTCTGAGGTCTAAAGGCATTTTTAGATATCTTCTTAAATTCTCGAAAAGCATTTCTACGAGACTGACTGATTACTTTGAGTTATTTTTGGAATCTATGGTCAATAAACCTCATTTATAGGAAATTAAACCTAATGTTTGAGTTAGAAAAGCAGAAATTAGGAATTATTTAGACTCAAATTAAAGGAATGGAAGTTGATGGATAATCACAGACTGGAATATGTCAACTTTTACTCAATACTATTTCAAAACACTTAAGCAACATCAAAACAGTAAAGGATGGCTGTGATTGATGGATGGGAAATCAGATGGAAGATAATACACACTCCATGTTAACAGTACATTTTTTTAAAATAAGATACATACTGTATAATGCACAACATAAGCTAGAAACTGACAGTTGATCTGAAATAATACAACAACTACAATGACGTAAATGATGTACAACACTAACAAAGGACACACAGTCCCAGTCCGTTTAATCGGGACATGTCACTTCAGAAGAATGTGACAGTACGTGTATGGCGAGTGAAACCCTCCCTAAATACGCGATGGTTGTTTTAATTGTGCATGATCACACCTTTCACATGAGCCATCACTCACATGTGCACATATTTCATTGCCATTGTCTTGAGACTGAGGTCATCTCAGGTACTTGGCCTATAAAAGTGTATCTAGAATCATAAAACGTCACATTTTCATTGACATCGGTGGATGACATTCAAGCTGAGAATCATAACCTGTAAGTATTTTCATGTCTTAAATTAGTCCAACATGCATCAAAGGCAATTTCTTTTTTTCCAAGACAGAGATTGTATTGATGTTGAAATTATGTTTTACATCATTTTAATTTTTTGTAAATGAATGTGTGTGTGTATGTTTGTGTTACTGCTGGTTTTGCTCTGCTATAGATTTGAGGAATGATTGACTATTAACTATTATACTGTAATTTATTTCATACTATATACATATATTTTGTGTGTGTATGTATTTAAACCAGGATTTCTCAACTTTTTAATGGTTCATTATCCCCAAAAAGGTGTCAACAAAGTTTTGAAACTGCAAAAAGTATATATTTTATGCATTATATTTATGAAATGTATGTGAATAGCTCCCAGAGAAATGTTTTTAGACATCAAATAGGTAAATTACATTATAATAGTTAATAGTCAATCATTCCTCAAATCTATAGCAGAGCAAAACGAGCCGCAGCTGTGTGTGTCTGTTGTGTGTTTTTCAATAATTCAATAAGCATCTTTAAGTTATTTTAAGTTGTCAGCTCAGAGATAGACATTCAACAGAAGCACAAACAGCAATCCACTCACAAGAAAAAACATTTGAACGTTACCAATTTTATTTTTCAGAGAGCCGAGAAGAGAAACGACACCATCGTCACCATGATTGCAAAGATTTGTTTCCTCGTCCTTCTGTTCGTTGGTAAGAGAAACTTTCAACCGCAAATTAAGTTGTTGCAAATATGAAACTGAACTAACAATTTCTCCTCAAAACAGCTTCTGGCAACTCACAGGCCAGTACCACAGCAGGAGGTACCACAGCAGCAGGTACCACAGCAGGAGGTACCACAGCAGCAGTAACCACAGCAGCAGGTACCACAGCAGCAGTAACCACAGCAGCAGGTACCACAGCAGCAGGTACCACAGCAGCAGGTACCACAGCAGCAGTAACCACAGCAGCAGGTACCACAGCAGCAGTAACCACAGCAGCAGGTACCACAGCAGCAGGTACCACAGCAGCAGTAACCACAGCAGCAGGTACCACAGCAGCAGGTACCACAGCAGCAGTAACCACAGCAGCAGGTACCACAGCAGGAGGTACCACAGCAGCAGGTACCACAGCAGCAGGTACCACAGCAGCAGGTACCACAGCAGGAGGTACCACAGCAGGAGGTACCACAGCAGCAGGTACCACAGCAGCAGGTACCACAGCAGGAGGTACCACAGCAGCACCTACCACAGCAACTACCGTAGCGACTACCAACACAACTACAAATCCGACCACCTCCTCCGCCCTCATCAACCAAATCAGTCTCATCTCCATTGTCGTGGCTGTGCTGACACCTGTTCTCTACTCAGGTTGCTGAAGGTGTTAAGTGCAGTTCTCATCCTGTGCATGAATCACTGAAAATGGAAGGATTTTGGTTTACATAATGTAAGCTGATATGCTAAGTGCTGGTTTACTGATGCGTGTTTGCACACTGGACCTTGTTGGAGGTGTTGAGAATTAATCCAAATGCCTGTGATAACTACATGTTGTTTTGATTCAGAGGCCAGTGAGTGAATCTGTCTAATAATATTAAATATTAACTTTATGTATGTCATCACATGATAACAAAATGGTTTACAATAAAATGTTTTTGCCAAGCTATGGAGTTGTCACTCATAATTTAATATTTACATATATATATATATATACACAAATGTTGGTTATTTTTATGAAATATCAGCTATTCTGCTTCATCAGGACCGTGCAGGTTTCAGCAGACTTGTCCAGGTAAAAGCTTTCTCGAGTGTTTTCAGGCTCATCACACAGTCTTCATATTTAAAATCCTTTATTAATCCCACAATGGGGAAATTCACACTGTTGCAGAGGCTAGTCATGAGAGGAAAAGTATAAGACACACATTGATACACAATAATAAATTTAATTAAAAAGAGTTACTAGTAATATTGAACAGTAAAATGTATAGGAGGAGTCGTCCATGGAGGATCATTTGACCACTGTCCCCCAAGTCTCCCACCATCTCCACGGCGTCAAGGGGGGCAACCAAGTTATCTTAGAGACAGGATGGGATTGGCTCATTGGGGGCAACGAGTGGGCCGGTCTGGGGTGGGGGGGGGGGGGGGGCAGTAGCTCTGTCAGTAGGGATTAGACATGTTTACAGTACAAGGGTTAAATTCTCGAAAAGCATTTATACGAGAGTCAGCACAAAGTGGGGGAGGAAAGAGTCCTGAGGAAGAAGGGTGTCCATTCAGCAGAATGAGACTGAGACACACAAAGTAGTTATTAAGAAAGTAATATTCCCAATAACCATCACATAAGTGTGATTAACTGATGCTCTGATACTTCTGAATTTGTTTAACCCTCGTGTTGTCTTCCCGTCAAAAGAAAATTGAAAATCAACATTTTTGTTCACGCTTTTTATCTGATTTTAACATTTTCTTACGTTTTTTTTCCCATTTTTTCAACATTTTTGATGCTTTTTTTTCAATGTTTGTCACTTTTTTTGACGTTTTCAACACTACGTAACACATACTTATTAATGTTAGTTATTTTTGGAATTTATGGTCAATAAACCTCATTTAAAGGAAATTACACCTAATGTTTGAGTTAGAAAAGCAGAACTTACGAATTATTTAGACTAAAATTAAAGGAATAGATAGATAGATAGATAGATAGATAGATAGATAGCTAGATAGATATTTATTGATCCCAAAAAATGGGAAATTATGGTGTTACAGCAGTACACGTACATTTGTCACACAACACAGACTATAAATATAAATGAGGTATTAGTAAAAAATATACATACACACAGTTTACATGA
>NW_022603376.1:15000-22235 GCF_008692095.1 Etheostoma spectabile
TACCACAGCAGGAGGTACCACAGCAGCAGTTACCACAGCAGCAAGTACCTCAGCAGGAGGTACCACAGCAGCAGTTACCACAGCATCGGTTACCACAGCAGCAGGTACCACTGCTGCAGTTACCACAGCAGCGGTTACCACAGCAGCAGTAACCACAGCAGCAGGTACCACAGCAGCAGTAACCACAGCAGCAGGTACCACAGCAGCGGGTACCACAGCAGCAGGTACCACAGCAGCAGGTACCACAGCAGCAGTAACCACAGCAGCAGGTACCACAGCAGCAGTAACCACAGCAGCAGGTACCACAGCAGCAGGTACCACAGCAGCAGGTACCACAGCAGCAGGTACCACAGCAGCAGGTACCACAGCAGCAGTAACCACAGCAGCAGGTACCACAGCAGCAGTAACCACAGCAGCAGGTACCACAGCAGCAGTAACCACAGCAGCAGGTACCACAGCAGCAGTAACCACAGCAGCAGGTACCACAGCAGCAGTAACCACAGCAGCAGTAACCACAGCAGCGGGTACCACAGCAGCAGTAACCACAGCAGCAGTAACCACAGCACCGGTTACCACAGCAGCAGGTACCACAGCAGCAGTAACCACAGCAGCAGGTACCACAGCAGCAGTAACCACAGCAGCAGTAACCACAGCAGCAGGTACCACAGCAGCAGTAACCACAGCAGCGGGTACCACAGCAGCAGTAACCACAGCAGCAGGTACCACAGCAGCAGGTACCACAGCAGCAGGTACCACAGCGACAGTTACCACAGCAGGAGGTACCACAGCAGCAGTTACCACAGCATCGGTTACCACAGCAGCAGGTACCACAGCAGCAGTTACCACAGCAGCAGGTACCACAGCAGCAGGAGCCACAGCACCGGTTACCACAGCAGCAGGTACCACAGCAGCAGTTACCACAGCATCGGTTACCACAGCAGCGGGTACCACAGCAGCAGTTACCACAGCAGCAGGTACCACAGCAGCAGGAGCCACAGCACCGGTTACCACAGCAGCAGGTACCACAGCAGCAGGTACCACAGCAGCAGTTACCACAGCACCGGTTACCACAGCAGCAGGTACCACAGCAGCAGGTACCACAGCAGGAGGTACCACAGCAGCAGTTACCACAGCAGCAGGTACCACAGCAGCAGGTACCACAGCAGCAGGTACCACAGCAGCAGGTACCACAGCAGCAGGTACCACAGCAGGAGGTACCACAGCAGCAGTTACCACAGCAGCAAGTACCTCAGCAGGAGGTACCACAGCAGCAGTTACCACAGCATCGGTTACCACAGCAGCAGGTACCACTGCTGCAGTTATCACAGCAGCAGTTACCACAGCAGCAGGTACCACAGCAGCAGGTACCATAGCAGCAATTACCACAGCAGCAGGTACCACAGCAGCAGGTACCACAGCGGCAGGTACCACAGTGGCAGTTACCACAGCAGGAGGTACCACAGCAGCAGGTACCCCAGCACCGGTTACCACAGCAGGAGGTACCACAGCACTGGTTACCACAGCAGGAGGTACCACAGCAGCAGTTACCACAGCATCGGTTACCACAGCAGCAGGTACCACAGCAGCAGGTACCACAGCAGCAGGTACCACAGCAGCAGTTACCACAGCACCAGTAACCACAGCACCGGTTACCACAGCAGCAGGTACCACAGCAGCAGGTACCACAGCAGCAGGTACCACAGCAGGAGGTACCACAGCAGCAGTTACCACAGCAGCAGGTACCACAGCAGCAATTACCACAGCAGCAGGTACCACAGCAGTAGGTACCACAGCAGCAGGTACCACAGCAGCAGGTACCACAGCAGCAGGTACCACAGCAGCAGTTACCACAGCAGCAAGTACCTTAGCAGGAGGTACCACAGCAGCAGTTACCACAGCATCGGTTACCACAGCAGCAGGTACCACTGCGGCAGTTACCACAGCAGCAGTTACCACAGCAGCAGGTACCACAGCAGCAGGTACCACAGCAGTAGGTACCACAGCAGGAGGTACCACAGCAGCAGTTACCACAGCAGCAGGTACCACAGCAGGAGGTACCACAGCAGCAGGTACCACAGCAGCACCTACCACAGCAACTACCGTAGCGGCTACCAAAACAACTACAAATCCGACCACCTCCTCCGCCCTCATCAACCAAATCAGTCTCATCTCCATTGTCGTGGCTGTGCTGACACCTGTTCTCTACTCAGGTTGCTGAAGGTGTTAAGTGCAGTTCTCATCCTGTGCATGAATCACTGAAAATGGAAGGATTTCGGTTTACATAATGTAAGCTGATATGCTAAGTGCTTTTTTACTGATGCGTGTTTTCACACTGGACCTTGTTGGAGGTGTTGAGAATTAATCCAAATGCCTGTGATAACTACATGTTGTTTTGATTCAGAGGCCAGTGAGTGAATCTGTCTAATAATATTAAATATTAACTTTATGTATGTCATCACATGATAACAAAATGGTTTACAATAAAATGTTTTTGCCAAGCTATGGAGTTGTCACTCATAGCTTTAATATAAATACGTATGTCTGTCATATTTATGAAATATCAGCTATTCTGCTTCATCAGGACCGTGCAGGTTTCAGCAGACTTGTCCAGGTAAAAGCTTTCTCTAGTGTTTTCAGGCTTATCACACATATTTAAAATCCTTTATTAATTCCAAAATGGGGAAATTCACACTGTTGCAGCAGCTAGTCATGAGAGGAAAAGTATAAGACACACATTGATACACAATAATAAATCTTATTAAAGAGAGTACATCCTAAATAGTAAATTGTATAGGAGGTGTCGTCCATGGAGGATCATTTGACCACTGTCCCCCATGTCTCCCATCATATCCATGGCGTCAAGAGTGCAACCAAGTTAGCTTAGAGACAGGATGGGATTGGCTCATTGGGGGCAAGAAGTGGGCTGGTCTGGGTTTTTGGTTGCGGGGACTAGCGGTGTTCAGTCATGGTTTTAGTTTGGCTGTAATGGGGTAAGGGGGGGGGGGGGCAGTCGCTCTGGCAGTAGGGATTCAACATGTTTGGTTGGTGCTGTAATTATTTCTAAGTTCCAAGATTGTGTGCGTGCAACTACCAGTAAGTAATACTGACATTTGTCATGCCTGCCAAGGTGCTCTTGAGGAAGGTGCATCCCCCCCTTCGACCCCCCCCCCCCCCCCCCTCAGGGTCAGCACTGGCAGCCCACTCACTCTGACATATGTCTCTTAGTGCATGTAATCCTGAGCACTGTGTATTTTCAGGCCTGTGTGTATTAACAGTGTAAATTGTAATTTCCCCCTAGGGGATCAATAAACAGTATGAATTAAATTAACCTTGTAACAACATCCCATCCCATCTACATATTTTTTGTTGTTATCATTCCATGCAATTTGCAATTTCATAGATAAGAGATACTGAATTAACAGTTTCAGAGCTGATCGTCTTGTTTTGATTACAAGTTCCAGATAGAGTCTGGAGATGATGTAGGGTACTTATGGTTTACTGTGTACATATTACTTTACACACTGTAAAAGGTAAAAGGTAAAGAAAAAACACTTTTTTTAATGCAACACTCACGGGCTCTTTTTAAAGATGCTTCCATCCATCCCTCTATTCTCTATCAGGTATTCCGTGTGCAGCAAACAAATATAAATTTCCACCACAAAGAAAGTGTAGGAAAAGGAAAACATTCTTTAATGTACATTCAAATGTTCCAGACCTCGGATACCGGAGCGATCCCAGAACTGGAATATCGAGGAAATGAACAGGCCTACAAAGCGCAGTGAAAATTTTCAATTTCCTATTGATCAATAAATTGTCACTGACAGGGAGGATCGGGGGCTGGAGAGATGCCACTTTACTTCCTTGGCACTGCCAGGTGCTCTTGAGCAAGGCACCGTACCCCCCCCCAACCGCTCAGGGTGCTGGTCCAGCTGGCAGCACCCCCCACTCTGACATCTCTCCATTAGTGCATGTACAGGTGTGTGTATTTCCGGCCTGTGTGTAGTGATACTAACAGAGTTTAAATTGTAATTTCCCCACTGGGGATCAATAACTAGTGTGGTGGCAATCTGTCCACAAACAACGCCACTGGAAGAAATGTGAAGCCCTTTCCAACTCTTGCTGGTGCAAATAACGAGGTCTGCCATCGTCGTTCGGTTAATCCTTTATTGTACAAACTTTTTTAGATAAAAACCCGAACAAAAAGACTGACTTGAATGATTAAAAGCCGAGAACGACGAGATCTAAGAACATCACTCTCACATAGCTGAGGTTGAAACACTGTGTGGTTTCCTGGATCCAGATTCCCCTCCCCCCCTCACCTGTGATTCCCTTTCTAATCTCCAATTAGCACCCACACACACACACAGGTGCGCAGGTGACGTAGCAAACAACACACACACACACACTACACACAAAACAACCGTATATGTCCAAATTGGCCATTACAAACAGTATAAATGAATAATCCGCACAGATTGTTTTGTGTGGCCTGAAGAAATTTACAAAATGTAAATTGGATGAATTGTATTAAACTCGTTGTATCAACTGAAATTCATGGTGTGTAATTATAGAAAGAGAGAAGGCTACTTAATGAAAGTACCCATGAGGCCACGGTTCACGCTAACTTGAACGTGTGTTGGCTAAAAGTTATAAGTGAGCCGATTAAATGTTATTTTTGTTATTTACAAATGTTCCAGACCTCTGACACCAAGAGCAGTCCTGGAGACTTAGACTTTCTTTAATGAACAGGCAATTTTCTATTTTCCATTGATCAATAAATTGTCACTGACGTTGAAAAATGTAAATTGGATAAATTGTTTTAGACTCATTGTTACAACTGAAATTCATGTTATGTAATTACAGAAAAAGAGTAGGGCGACCACATGAAAGTACCCATGAGGCCACGGTACAGAATTCCAGGTGCAGACTACTTAACTTGAACGTGTGTTGCCTAAAAGTTATAAATGAGCCGATTAAATGTTATTTTTATTATTTCCAAACGGTCCGAACCTCTGACTATGAATGAAAATGAGACGCAGACCTTTGAGTACTGTTACGTGTAGACAGTAACACGCTGATGCAAAAACAAGGCGGAGCAGATTTCTAATGAATCATGAAACCGGTTTTTCACACTCAGCAACTCACATGACTTCTGAAAAGGTAAAGAAATGTCACACATTAGAAAACACACAAGGTCTAAATGAAATGCAATTTGAATTAAATAAAACCTTTTATTGAAGCCAATTGTCTTTTAAAGAAACACACACATACACACATACACACACACACACACACACACTAATTACTTGCTGCAGCATGGCCTGTTGTTAGTCAGCCATCCTAAAATTATGAAAGATGGTTTTCCTGTCAACTATTTATTTTTTTTAAATTGAGAAGCCTGGAGGCTTGTTTTCATATTTGTGCGTTTAAAAAAAATAGGAGACATGGAGACGAGAGACTCTGCTCTGTGACCTCGTTTCAAAAAGCAGAACTTCAACCTGACAATCAAGACACACACACAAAGACAAACACACAGACAGACACACACAAAGACAGATACAAAGACAAACACACAGACAGACACACACAAAGACAGATACAAAGACAAACACACAGACAGACACACACAAAGACAGATACAAAGACAAACACACAGACAGACAGACAAACACACCAACAGATACAAAGACAAACACACATACACATACAAAGACAAACACAGAGACAGATACAAAGACAAACACACAGACACATACAAAGACAAACACACATACACACACAAAGACAAACACACATACACATACAAAGACCAACACGCAGACATATACAAAGACAAACACACATACACATACAAAGACAAACACACATACACATACAAAGACAAACACGCAGACATATACAAAGACAAACACACATACACATACAAAGACAGACAGACATACAGATTCAAAGACAAACACACACACAGACAAACACACAGACAGACAGACAAACACACAGACACATACAAAGACAAACACACATACACATACAAAGACAAACACAGAGAAAGATACAAAGACAAACACACAGACACATACAAAGACAAACACACATACCCAGACAAAGACAAACAGAGACAGATACAAAGACAAAACACACACAGACAAAGACAAACCCACACAGACAAAGACAAACACAGACAGATACAAAGACAAACACACATGCACATACAAAGACAAACACACAGACAGACAGATGGAAATTCTTTGGTGGGACTTCCTGCTACTTTAGGGGTTTCCAGGACTACACTCACTCACTCTTGCATGAGAGCTCGGGCGTTGTCCTTTCTGAGACAGTTTCTGTCAACCTGAACACAACAGGGCGTGTGCAGTTAGGTGCGAGGTTAATACGTGACTTCAGAGAAAAAGAAAGGATCATCAGACACGTGCTAAACCAGACTATCCAAACAAACGCTCCAGGGGTTTTAAATGGACCCAACGAGGTTGGTGTGAACGCTAAATCAGCCCTTCAGTCTGACACACAACACACACACCCACACACACACACACACAGACAGACAGAAAAAGTACTGAAAGCCTCTTTTTTTGGTACTTCCTGCCACATTTTGCCCCACACACATGCAAAAACACTGCTGTTGCTGTGTCTGCAGGATGCCACTCGGGTGTTAGGTTGTAAGGTGTGTTGGGGATGATGTGAGAGTTCAGAGAAACAGGGATGGTTGGCATCAACGTACTGAAACTCCCAACCCGATGTGATAGCGGTTCCAAAAATGACCGGAAAGTAGTTCAGAGATCAGGCCTCGGTCTGGGGTGATGATTTGGGAGTGAAGTTTTTCCTCAGACAACAAAGGAGTTTAACCGGTCACACATTACCTCTGACCTGCAGCGGAGCAGACGAGAGAGCTCAGGTTTGGTCGGTAACCCTCCTGTTGTCCTTTTACAAAACCTTTTCTGCATCAGAACTGTGACCAATTTTTTTTTTAAATTAAAAAATGTCTAAAAAATGAAACATCAAAAACATTGAAAAAAGCAGTAAGAATGTAAAAAATTGACTAAAACATAAGTAAAAAAATTGACTAAAACATAAGTAAAAAAGTGACTAAAATATAATAATACATGTCAAAAAAAGTGACAAAAAACCATCAAATCATTGGAAAAAGCAACAAAAATTGTAAAAATTGACTAAAAACAATTGAAAAATGTCAAAAAGTGACAAAAAAACATCAAAAACAT